>NC_134486.1:395230599-395372442 GCF_040206685.1 Ascaphus truei
TACACACACACAGACACTGGTACACACACACACACACACACACTGGTACACACACACACACACACACACACACACACACACACACACACACACAGACACTGGTATACACACACACACACACACACACAGACACTGGTATACACACACACACACACACACACACACACACACACAGACACACACAGACACTGGTATACACACACACACACACACACACACACACAGACTGGAGTACAGACAGAGGCAGCCACGAACAGGTGGCTCTCCGCCTCCCCCTGCACCCACCCCCGCGCCCATCTCCCGCACCTAGGGGGGGGGGGGGGGGATAGGAGCGCCGGGACGCAAAGGTAAACTGCCGCCCCCCCCTCCCCCGGCGGGCAGCCACGGGCTCCCGGGACAGAATGGGGGAACACCGCGCAGCCACCACTGCCAGCCCCCGCGCCCATCTCCCGAACCAAGGGGACAGGGGGGGGGGGAAGGGAGCGCCAGGACAGGAGGCAAAGGAGAAAAAAACCCACCTCCTATCCCCGAGGGGGGGAAACACCGCGCAGAAGAGCCAGGAGCCGCAGGCAGAGACACACACCACGTGTGCTCTGCCGCAGGAAGCGGAAGCCCCGCCCCCAGGCACCCTTCCTTCCATCCATTCCACATGCCAGTCCTTGGTGAAGGATGATGCCGGGGGCGGGGCTTAATGCCGGGACGCTGGGGATTGGCCAACAAGGTAGGAAACTGCCGGGGGGGGGGGGGAGGCATTAAAAAAAAAAAAAAAATACTTACCAGCCGGGCTGCTGCAGTCTCCTCCTCCGCGCCGCCGCCGCCGCAGACTCGCGCACAGCGCACAGTGCACCGCAGCTTACTCGCGCACCGCCGGCGACAAAAAAAAAAAAATGGGGACACATTGAGGAAAATCCGGGACATTCCGGTACACACAGAAAACCGGTACAGCTCCCGAAAAACCGGGACTGTACCGGCAAAAGGGGGACGGGTGGTCACCCTAACAAACAACAAACTTACTTCAATCAAAATTAGAGAAAGAAAATAAATACCCCCCTCCCCTTCTCTCTCTGTGCCCTGCTCTCTCACTCTCTCCCCCCCCTAATTCTCTCTCTGTTCCCTGCTCTCTCACTCTCTTCCCCCCCCCCCAATTCTCTCACTGTCCCTGTTCCCTGCTCTCTCACTCTCTCCCCCCCCTAATTCTCTCACTGTCCCTGTTCCCTGCTCTCTCACTCTCTCCCCCCCCTAATTCTCTCACTGTCCCAGCTCCCTTCTCTCTCACTCGCACCCCCCTACTCTCACTTGCTCCTGCCCTCCTCTCTCACTCTCTCTGATCACTTCTCTCTCACTCTGCCCTCTCCCTCCTCTCTCACACTCTCCGCAACCTCCTCTCTCACTTCCTGCTCTCACCCTTTCCCCCCTCTCTCACTCTCTCCCCCCCCAACACTTACTCCCCCACTCCCTCCTCTCTCACTTGCACCCCCCTACTCTCACTTGCTCCTGCCCTCCTCTCTCACTCTCTCTGATCACTTCTCTCTCACTCTGCCCTCTCCCTCCTCTCTCACACTCTCCGCAACCTCCTCTCTCACTTCCTGCTCTCACCCTTTCCCCCCTCTCTCACTCTCTCCCCCCCCAACACTTACTCCCCCACTCCCTCCTCTCTCACTTGCACCCCCCTACTCTCACTTGCTCCTGCCCTCCTCTCTCACTCTCTCTGATCACTTCTCTCTCACTCTGCCCTCTCCCTCCTCTCTCACACTCTCCGCAACCTCCTCTCTCACTTCCTGCTCTCACCCTTTCCCCCCTCTCTCACTCTCTCCCCCCCCCAACACTTACTCCCCCACTCCCTCCTCTCCCACCCACCACGTGTATTTGCTCAAAGAGTCGCATCAGGGCCGTGAGTCGTGTGTCTAGCCCTGGCCTAGAGTTATCTAATTGCTATAGGACAAAATAGAGTTTGTACTGTAGTATCACATAATATCGGTAATATTAGAGGTTATATTGCATTCAAAAAGTGTTCATTTTAGGGTGCAAGTAAAACAAAATGATGCACTTTTTACCGCGTGATAAGAAAGTGTAAAAATAACCTGACTGATGATATTAAAGGAGAAGTTCAAGCGGCATTTTTTTTTTCTTTTACAAAAGGTTTGAAGCGGGGGGTCTCCGGAGCTTAACCACGTTGATTTCGGCTCCGGGGACCCCCTGCTTCCTGAGATACATACCTCAGAAGGGGGTGCCAGTATCTCTCTGCAGTGTAAATCTCCTGGTAATGTGGGCCAATAGGAAGACACAAGGGATGACATCACAGCTTCCTATTGGCCAGTGCGATGCAGGGCATTTAAGCACCATGAAGATGGATAATTGCTATTTAGATTACATTTTTGTCAGCGTAACCTGATATTTAGTGTGCGAGTATTAGATTGCATGTGTATTTTGTCATACATACCTAGGAGATAGCAGATGTCATATGTAATTCACGTACAATTTATGCAACCTCATATTACATATTTACATACTGTATACATAAGTTATGGTTTTATGCCAAAAAGCATCGATACGTGCAAGTATGTGTGTTAAAATGTAGCATGCAGTACAGATTTTCAGCTTATTGAATGTGGCCCTTAGTATGTGTTTGTCCCCTATTTAATAACTTAAAGTATATTAAGGGACAAGTACTGTAATTAATACCATTTAGATACCATTTATATATAAACAATATATAAGTGTCAAGTATATGTCCTAAAATCAAATAACCTTCTTATGAATATTATTTATTTATATACTTTGTAGTGTTCGAGCTTAGAGCAAAGATGTAAACAACACAAAGATGAGAGAGAGAATGAATTTTAAAAAAGGGACAGATCTTCAAATGTTCAGAAAAATGTAGAGATAACCAGTGCACCTCCAGCTCCAGGCAAGGAGTTGGGAAAAGAATAAAGAAGAACAAAAGGCAATATAGTGTAGTATGTTAAATCTAAGTGTGAATAATGTAACAAGTGGTAATAATTGCACTCACATGGAGGCAGGGCCTCCGACAGGGGGGGAGAGCCGGGACAGGTGTCCCAGGCCTGGTGGCTGCGGGGGCGGCCCGGCTGCCCATCCTCTTGTTGCTGCCGAGCCTGGCTCTCCCCCAGCTGTGGACCTCCATCACTGACTGTCCCACGCCGAGCTTCTGATGCTGGAGTGCACCAGGCCTCTCTTATGCATCGGAAGCAAGCTGGGCCCATGAGAGGGAGGCACGGCACACACCAGCTCAGAAGCTCGGTGTGTGGGAAAGTCAGTGAGGGAGGCCCGCAGCTGGGGAAGAGCCGGGCCTGGTGGAACTAGGTGTCGGCAGTCGGACTCCCCGCAGCCACCGGGCTCAGCTAGAGGACTGAGACCATCCCCAAGATAAGTCTGTATTTTGTATGTATTTGTGGGGTGTTTTTTTTCATATGTATTTGGGGGGTGGGGATTTAGTTTTATATGTATTTGGGGTGTGGGGGTTTGTTTTATTGTATTTGGGGGGTGGGCTTTTTTATGTATTTGGGGGTGGATGTATCTATATATTTGGGGGGTGTTATTTTATATGTATTTGGGAGGTGGGGTTTTTTGTATGTAGCCCCGGTACCCCCTTGGGCTCCCAGTGGCCCCCTTACCTCCGCAAAAGGTAGCGCAAGCGGGGGCCAGGCAGGGAAAGACTCAGAAGAGAACTACAACGCCCATGATGCCTAAGGGCATTGCACCAGTTGATCCACAGCAGCCAATAGGGCGTCCAGGATCTCCTGCAAGGAGATAGATACATTTGGCGCGCTGGAGAAGTCACGTTAGTTGGAAGCTGGTCACCGAAGGGGTAGGGTGTGAGTGTGCAGGTGCCTGTGGCATCTGCACTAGGCCAGAGACCCCTGAAAGGCCCCAGCTAGGCCCAACTCCTCTCAGTTTGTGGCTGCTACAGGGACAGGCCCATAGATAGGGATACTGCCCCTGTAGCTTTTAGTGAGGGACACAGCCAGGACACAGCCTCATCCTGGCCCGTGGTGATCTACGACCAGACCATCCCACAGAAGAGACTATCCTTGAGGAGGGACCACCCCACGCAGCGGCGGAAGCGCCAGTGTCGCAGATCATCATTCGGTCGTGTACCCCACCGCAAGACGCAGCGTGCCCGGATGCGGACGCACCCGACAGGTACCCCGCGCATAAGTGCACCAATATACACTACAGTGGCTACGCTGACCACTTTAAGGGTGAGGGTTATATCCTTGTGGACACCAGGGTGGTTGGGTGCCCAAGGGCCTCGTCTCACCAACCGTTGGGACTGTAAACAGCAGTGTGGGACACTTGGCGGGTGGTTACGGCCGTGCGAGGTCTGGCGAGTAGGCTGTAACCAGTAGTCATACTCTCGTCCTGCAGTAAAGCTGTTATTTTATGTTTTACCCAGTGTGTGTGGTTATTTTATAAGTGTATATACAGGTCCTGTAATGGGTAATTCCACACAGTAGAATCCGTTACAGGTGGAGGCGCTGAAGAACACCGTACCAGTATACACCCAGGATCCCTACAGCGGAGGCTCAGACCTCCTTTGAGTCACAGGTATTGCACCACACACTCCGTAGACACACATCCTCCAAGGGGGTGGGGGAAAGTGTGTTACATGTATGTACCTGGGGTAGTTTTTTTAATGTATTTGGGGTGTGAGGAGGTTGTATGTATATGGGGGGTAGGCTTTTTTGTATGTATTTGGGGGGTGGGAAGGTATTTTTTTATTGGGGGGTTGGTTTATTTTGGTATGTATTTTGTGGGGGGGATTGATTGAGGGAGGGGGGTATGAGTGAGAGTGGAGTAATTTACAGAGGGGGTTGAGAACAGAGAGGGGTGTAAGAGAGGGGGGAGGGAGTGAGTGAGAGATTAAGTGTGAGATGCCGGGGAGATAAATAAATGCGAGGTGGTGAGGGATTGAGTGGGGTAATTGATAGAGCGGGGAGAGTAAGAGGTGAGAGGAGAGGGAGTGAGATGGAGGGGAGAGAAATACATGGGAAGAGAGGGGGAAATAGAGTAGAGGGGGTTTGCGAGGTGTGAAATGGGGGGCTCGCAAGACCGCAGACATGGGGGGGTGAGCCCAGTCGTAACTTTAGCCCTGGGCCCCATCTGTATGAGGCCCTGCATGGAGGTGGCTAGAAGTTCCTCACTTAGAATGCCATAAAATATAGAAATGAAAAACACTCATTGTATAGTATTTCAAAACAATATTATAATAACTGTTAAAGCACACCGTTGCACTCACACTTTTACAGGTATAGCGGTGGCTGGTCCAGCTAGCTCTCTCCCTACCATGTCATGTAAGTTCTAGTAAGACACAGACAGTGGCAGGCTGTCCTATGGGTTTTCCCCCTCCTCATGCTGACTTCCTGAGTGACAGAGTGGTGGTGCTTGTGCTGGGCCCTCCCTCTTTGAGCTACAGGAAGGAAGTTCAGCCCCTTAGGGGTGAGGCTTTCAGTTCTAGCCTACCATTGCTTGGGGTAGGAGCAGTCTGTGATTGGGGTTCTAGCCTACCCCTGCTTGGGGTAGGAGCTCCTCATCTCCTCCCGGCTGGGAGTGAGACATGTGCTCAGTCCTCATGGACTGAGGTACTAATCTACCTCAGAGAGACATCAACATTACCTACAGGCCAGTACCATCCAGAAGCCGGGGATCTACTTTACAAACGAAAGCATTCGCTGTAGCAACATCGCAGTGGCTGCTATAATAAAGATCATCCTCATTTATATGTCTGGCTCTGTGGCAGTCTGTGTGGAGGGAGTATTGTGAGTAAGGACTGTCATAGTGGGGACCCCCTTCAGCCTTGCTGAAGCCCCCTATGTCTGGAGGCGCTGTCACCAAGAAGAGAACCAGAGGAATCCCTAAAAATCTGCCTGTCTTCCCCCACACCATCGCGGATACCTCAGCTCTCCTGTGCCAAACAGGTAATCAGCACTACACCTAGCAATAGCCATGACTAAATCTCCCAGAGGGGGCGCAGGTGGGCGGGACATGTGCTACACCGGTTTAAAAAGGCTTGAGAGTAATTTCCTGGAGGCACTGCAGAGTAGATGCAGGGAAAGCCTTCTTGTTCAAGCGATGTTCCGGGCATCTGTGTTCGATCAGCCTGCTTGGCGTCTGACGTCACTTCCTGATTCTCAGATCGGCTCTCTGCTCCCAGTTCATTCATCGCCCTACGCATTTTACAAGGGATCCTACTTCGTCAGGGAGTCAACCATTTAAAAAAAATCTTTTTATTAGTTTTTGAATAATATCAAATAATATAAATACAATAATTAAACATACATAGTAGAATTATGTATATGTATCAATATATACAGTATATAAAATATTTAAAACACTGAATACCATACGGTCAAATCATCCATATAATATAAATCTATATTAAGGGCTCAACTTTTATAGATCTTCAAATAACTAAAAATAAAATGAATGTCTGCCCCTCTTAGAAGGCATGGGGCACTTAGTGTCAGGGCCCAGGGTACTCTTTCTGCCCCCCCCCCCCCCTCCCTTGTGTGTGGTCCTACAGTATACGATCCTGCAATAACAGACACATTGTTGAAGTTGATGCTACAGGTGTTGCTGTTCCACTATGGGTGTTCTCTGAGGGAGTACTGGTCTAAAAATGTCTATTGTCTGCGGAATTTGCCCACAGTGTAACTCTGAATGAGCATTTTGGGGTTGACATGTGTGGCTATTTTACCGTTTACAGCATTCTCTTTTAATAGGGAATGTAATTCTTTGGTAGCACTTAATTATTTTTACTGAATATTTACTTGTTGTTTCTTTAGATTAAATAATTTCTTTCTGCCTGTCGTTATGTGCCATGAAGTTCTGAGACAGGTAGCACATGTCCTCATGCAGTGTGCTCATTTTTTTCATTAGTTCCCTGCAGTTCAGCAGTTGTACAGAATGGAATCCCCAGCTATCCTCCGCAAATTGTCTTGAAACACCTGTTCGTTGTTCCACTGGATGGGGTCTGCCAGGTTCCTGTGACTGTGACCTGGTCTAAAGGTCTATCATGAGGACTGGATGTTTCCTGTGGCTGTGACCTTGTCTGCTGAAGGTCATATGGCCTGGAGAATTCCTGCGGCTATGGGTGCACTTCAGGACCATCTTGTCCTTGACCGATTGAAGCTGCTTGTGTGTCCTGTGAACGGACAGGCTCCAAGGTCAGGATAACGGTTTCTTTATCTGATGTTACCAATAATCAGATATCACGGTATTAATGAACACATTTTACACTCTTAAGTCAAATATTTTGTATCCTTTAGACATTTTTCATTACTGTACTTGTTTACTTCGATGTGACTTTAACATCACCTCTTTTATTAAGTGATAACAATTCATGCAGATCATCAGTAATATAAAGGCATATGTCATGTATATACAGTAAAAGTGTTTGTGAACAGTGCTTAACTTATCACGTGCATCTTCCTCCTCTTCAACAATTTTGTCATGGATGATGATTTTGAGAGTCTCCTCGTAATTAGAATAATAGATGTTCATGTGGGGTCGGCCAGCTGTTGCTCTGTGGTGTGGGCTCTGTAGTCATCTTGTCCTTAAACTTGCATTTGATGTCTGAAAAATGCTTTTTGCAGTGCTGCACAGTTCTGGAGTAAACACCTATGCTATTTACTGCATCTAATATATTGCACCAGTGCATGTTCTTAATAGCCATTGAGGTCTTATGCAAAGGTCTGACAAAAATGTGAACGTATACTTCAACAATGTTCTCGATCAGCACAAGATTGTCTTCATCAGAAAGTTTTAGATTTTGCTTCTACCACTTGTCACGGGTTTGATGCTGAGCTCTGTCTCCTTCATCATTCCTCTTACAGTACTTTCATCTGCCCTCTCCTCTCCCCTCCTTTTTCTGCAGTCCTCCTAACATGCCCTACTTCTCTCCATAGCTGACTCCCACCGCTAGTAATCTCCTCCCCCCTCCATCTCTCACCACTCTCAACATGTCTCCTCTCACTATTCCTCCCATACCCCCTCTCACAACTCTCAAAATAACTACTTTCATCAATCCACCACGCCTCCTCTCCCCACTTACAACATGCCTCCTTTCAGCACAACCAACACGGATTCTCTCACCACTCCCTAACATGCCTCCTCTCACCACTTCTATCATGCCTCCTTTCAGCACACCCAAAACACATTCTCTCACTACTCACAACATGCCTCCACTCACCACTTCAAACACGCCTCCTCTCAGCACACCCAACACACATCCTCTCGCCACTCCCAACATGCCTCCTCTTACCACTCCCAACATGCTTTCTCTCACCACTCCCAACGCTTCCTCTCACCACTCCCAACATGCCTCCTCTTACCACTCCCAACATGCTTTCTCTCACCACTCCCAACGCTTCCTCTCACCACTCCCAACATGGCTCCTCTTACCACTCCCTACATGCTTTCTCACCATTCCCTACATTCTTCCTCTCATCACTCCCACCATGCCTCCTCTCAGCACTCCCAACATGCCTCCTCTCACCACTCTGACCACACCTTCTCACACCACCACTCCCACCACACATCCTCTCACCACCACTCCTCTCACCACTCTCACATGCCTCCTCTCACCACCACTCCCAACATGCCTCTTCTCACTACCAGTCCCAACATGCCTCCTCACACCTCCACTCCCAACACACCTCCTGTCACCACTCCCACCTTGCCTCCTCTCACCGCCACTCTCACCATGCCTCTTCTTAGCACTCCCAAAACCCCCTCACCAATCCCAAAATGCCTCCTCTAAGCACTCCCAACAGACTTTCACTCTCCATCACTCCCATGTCTCCACTCACCACTTCCTCTACACCTCCTCTCATCACCAATCCCATCATGCCTCCTCTCACCAGTCCCAACACGCCTCCTCTCACAACCACTCCCACAATGCCTCCTCTCATCACCACTCCCAACACACCACCTCTCACCACTTCAAACACGCTTTCTCTCACCACGACTTCCACCATGCCTCCTCCATTCACCACCACTCCCACCATGCCTCCTCTCACCACTGCTCACTCCACTAACACAAGTCACTTCATTCACAGCACTCTCCTCCCCCATCTCTGACAACAACCATACACTGACAATTTTATACACTCACTACACAATATTTGTTTTGTTTAATGTGACAATAAATCGTAACGCATATCCACAAAAGTGATTAGCGTTTCGATGTCCTTGTAAAAAATATTGAATCGTTAAGTTTTAATCGACATCTGGCTTACCCATATGCTAATGAGCCATTTATATGACAACACAGATACTCAGATCTCGTTCATGTTAGTGCATGGAGATAATGCTACGATAATTAGTAAGAGAGGGAGGAAGGGGAGAGAGAGGGAGGGAGGAGAGAGAGCTAGAGAGAGGGAAGGGTAGATGGAGAGGTAGATAGAGGGAGGGGAGAGAGGGATGGGGAGAGTGGGGGATGGCAGGAGAGAGAAGGAGGGGGGAGAGAGAGGTTTAGAGAGAGGGAGGGGGAGGGGAAGAGAGGCAGGAGAGAGGGGGACAGAGAGGGGGAGAGAAATAGAGAGAGAGAGAGGGAGGAAATGAGGGGAGAGAGGGGAACAGGGAGAGGTAGGAGGGGGGGGAGAGAGATAGAGGGAGGGTGGGAGAGGAAGGGGAGGGGAGAGAAGGAGGTGGGAAGAGAGGGGGAGAGTGGGGGACAGAGAGGGAGGGGGGAGAGAGAGGGGGGAGGGGGGAGAGATATAGAAAGGGGGATAGGGGGACAGAGAGAGGGAGGTGGAGGAAAGGGAGGGAAGGGGGACAGGGGGAGGAAAAGTGGGGGAGCGAGATAGAGAGAGAGGGAGGTTGGTTATAAGTAAGAGATGGACCTCAGGGGTATAAGGAGGTGACGGACAGGGGGGGGCTTTTTTCTGGACATACGTAACCCACCGTGTTTCTGGACATAGGTAGCCCACCTTGTTTCTTGACATATGTAGCCCGCCTTGTTTCTTAACATATGAAGCCCACCTTTTTTCTGGACACACGTAGCCACCTTGTTTTTGGACATACGCACAGTAGCCCACCTTCTTTCTGGACATATGTAGCCCGCCTTGTTTCTGGACATACATAGCTCGCCTTGTTTCTGGACATATGTAGCCCGCCTTGTTTCTGGACATATACTGAATACAGTAGCCCACCTTGTTTCTGGACATACATAGCCCACCTTGTTTCTTGACATACATAGCCCATCTTGTTTATGGACATACGTAGCCCACCTTGTTTCAGGACATATATAGAGAGAGTGTACCTGTTCCGGTTTGGAAGAGGTGTTTCAGCGGGCACCACGAGGCAGAAAAAACGTAGCAAATGCTGGACTGTGCTGTAAAGTGTTCCTTTATTGAAGCATAGTTAAAAAGAGGGGGGGAAAAGGATGCCCCTGCACCTCTAACGCGTTTCACCCAAGCATGGGCTTTTTCAACTCTTTGAAAAAGCCCATGCTTGGATGAAACGCGTTAGAGGTGCAGGGGCATCCTTTTTCCCCCCTCTTTTTAACTATGCTTCAATAAAGGAACACTTTAGAGCACAGTCCAGCATTTGCTACGTTTTTTCTGCCTCGTGGTGCCCGCTGAAACACCTCTTCCAAACCGGAACAGGTACACTCTCTCTGCATTCCTTGTCAGCTATGGAGCACACAGAACCGGCGTTCACACCACATGTGAGTAAACCTGCTGCTTAAATGAGAGCCACCCCAAGCATACAAGATTATTCAATTAAGGGAAACTGCAGAGGTCAAGGGGGGGTTTAAACACTCCCCACTTACAACTCCGCACATCTCTGTTATACCTGGTGCCATATAGGGGTTCAATGCATATAGCCTCAAGCATGCAATACCACACCAAGTGATCCGGTTTAAAACGCAGTTAAAAACATTATTTTACAATTATTGTGGGTCACATATGCTCTGTAGCACTGGTTAATTGGGGCCTCTTACCCCATACATTTTTGTTCTCAGGACATATATAGCCCGCCTGGTTTCTTGACATACGTAGCCTGTGTTGTTTCTGGACATACGTAGCCCGCCTTGTTTCTGGACATACGTAGCCCGCCTTGTTTCTGGATGTCATGGGAGACCAGGCATTTACACCTTTTTAACCGGGATCATAACATTGTGCATTGTGTCATTTATTCCATTGAAACAGAAGTACACACAGTGAATTACAATATACAAGAGAACGACACTTACTGGGGATCTGGGTGAAAAAACTAGCCTTTCCTAGCTTCTACAGTCCAGATAACAAAGTTTGTAGTTGACCGGGACTCAGACCGAAAAGTCCTGGCACTCCAATCGGTATGTAGTACCAACCGCCACCACTGTATCTGCTCCGGAGATGCCAAAATCCCTTGACCGGGAGATAGTACCAAACATCCTGGTACTCTTTTCGGCACATAGTTCCAGCCGCGACCACTATGTTCCTTTCTCAGAACTTGGCCCCGAAAAGTGGGACTTGGGAAATTTCTTGCCTTGAAATTTCTGAACCCGACTCGCGTTTATTTCTCCCACAGCATCTTTTGGTGGTTTCAAATTTGCAGCTGCTGTCTTGGCACTTAGAATCTGAGGACCGGATTGGCTGCAGGCTTTTTTATAGTATTTTAGTCCCATTCATGAAATACTCCATCCAATCCGAGCGTGGGAGTATTCCTACCAGCCAATTAGCGACTTGCCAGTCTCCTGAAGCCGGGCAAGGATGAATTTTAAATCTGATAGGGGCATGCACCAACTTGGCACCTCTGCCACCTGTGAGTCAGAAGCCACCCATGGAGTTAGGTGTCTCAAGGTCTAGGCTGGGCAAATGGTCGCCCGATGACTTCCATTCAGCCCAGGACGAGGGCACTTGAGTCTAACGCCTCCGCCCAAATGCTCCCACAACTTGGCAATCGCTGTGGCATTCAACTCCAGGCCCCGAGCAGACATAGTGGCACCAACTTGGTAGCCAGCTTGTCTCTCGGAACCACGGACTTGGAAATCCCCAGCTCATACTGTATACAGTGCATAAAACATTTACCATTACACACAATGTTAAAATACAAATATTTCACAATTTCTTCTAAGTCCCTTGTTTTCTAGATTTGACTGAAAAGATGTGCCCGTTCAGTTTCAGCGCTGCTAGACCTTCCTATAAGAACATGTTTTCAAAGTTGAACAAAATAATTCCTTGGTTCAATTTCAGAGTTACTTTTCTAAACACATAGGAATTTAGACTTAGACAGGAAATCAGCCTTGAAACCTTATCGATGGTTGAAGTACCCCAGAACCTCTATACTTGGTTCTGTGATCTGGGCATATACTAGCCCGCCTTATTTCTGGACATACATACAGTGGCCCACCTTGTTTATGGACATACGTAACTCACCTTGTTTCTTGACATACAGTACGTAGCACGCCTTGTTTCTGGACATACGTAGCCCGCCTTGTTTCTGGACATACGTAGCCCGCCATGTTTCTGGACATACGTACCCCGCCATGTTTCTGGACATACGTAGCCCGCCTTGTTTCTGGACATATGTAGCCCGCCTTGTTTCTGGACATACGTAGCCCGCCTTGTTTCTGGACATACGTAGCCCGCTTTGTTTCTGGACATACGTAGCTCGCCTTGTTTCTGGACATACGTAGCCCGCCTTGTTTCTGGACATAGGTAGCCCGCCTTGTTTCTGGACATACGTAGCCCGCTTTGTTTCTGGACATACGTAGCCCGCCTTGTTTCTGGACATACGTAGCCCGCCTTGTTTCTGGACATACATTGCCCGCCTTGTTTCTGGACATACGTAGCCCGCCTTGTTTCTGGACATACGTAGCCCGCCTTGTTTCTGGACATTCGCAGACCGCCTTGTTTGTGAACATTATTTTCCCGTGCATTCTCCCTTATTGGCCTGATCGCCACTCTTTGGTGTTGTGTAGTACGTTTTTTGCACTTTTGAACTTGCATGGGTTTCTTATTGTGGATGTCTGTGTGTCCCCTGTCCCCCAGTTTGCTTTCTCCCCCAGTCCTTTTTGTGTTTTTTCAATGTGTGAGTGTTAGTTTGCGGGTCTGTCTGTCTGTATTACCCTGAATTGTGCATCAATTCTTTGGTATGCTTTCATCATATAAAATGAGAATATTTTGATACTACATTACTGTGTGGCAGTGTACTCTTTGAGGATGTAAGGAGATCCTAATACCTGCATGCACCATTGCTATTTTTCCTTACACTGGTATACCAGTGGTGCTGACTAACCCTCTATTCTATGAAATATTGACATATTCCCTCTGCATTTTAAGAATGTCTTCCTATTCCTCCCCATCTGCCGACACATTCACCCGTCCATGTGTACCCATGGTTACCCTTGACTACCAGAGTATCAAATGATAGCTTATACTTTAAATATCTTATGTGTATCAGATTATTTTCCAGAGGCCTGAAACATGGGTGGGGGAAGGGGGGAGGTAGTGGATGGCTACTGGCCATTTATACCAATATTAATTTCACATTTGATATGAGAAGTACTGTCTGACCCGTTGTATATTTTAAAACCAAATGTTGGCAAATTCATGTCTGTGAATATCAACGTCTACATCCCTGCAACCATTCCCATTTACTGAGCTATTCAGTTTAAAGGGAATGTGTAAGTACTGTAGGAAAATACTTCCACTACTTAGTGATGAGGAGCTAAGATTTCACATTAGTGAATGCTTGGGGAACTAAACCCAATGATAACTTAACCAGAGGAAAGTGAGTTTTTTTTTTAGTAAAGACTCCCGGATGCAACCCTAGTGCAAAAACAGCCCCACATATATATATATATATATATCAATGAAAAGAGATCCTATTGAAAACAATTTGAGTTTTTCCTTTGATAAACCCGGTGCAATTATTTCCCTGACTTTGCCTCAGTTTTGGTTGAGACTAAAGTGAATAATCTCTATGAAAAATTGAGGCACAACTGGTGCAAACAATGGCACCATATTTATAAAAACAAACTTGTATCTCTTAAATTTATTTTGGGGTAATCTGAAGCAGATTTGTTGCTTTTTATTGGTATTCTGATGCATTTTTGCATTAGGTTTGTACAGTAATTGTGTTGGAGATTGTCCTGTGTCTGTGCCTGTGTCCTGTGTACCCTTGGTTACCCTTAACTACCAGAGTATCAAATGACAGCGTATACTTTAAATATCTTATGTGTATCCGATTATTTTCCAGAGGCCAGAAACATGGGTGGGGAAACGTAATCTGATGCAGATTTTTTGCAATTTATTGGTATTCTGATGCATTTTTGCTTGGGGTTTGTAATTGTGTTGGAGATTGTCCTGCACCAGTTTTGTGGCCTATTCAATGAAACATTTGTAAGTAAGGCTGGAGAAATGAATGACTTGCAGAAGCTCTCTGCTCCGCTGGGGAAACCAGAGTAAAGGCAAGTGACGAGTAGTCCTTGCTGTATCTGGATCACTCCATCTTCACCAGTCATTAGCATCCTGATTTCAAGATGCACTATTGTCATCGCTGTTGAAATTTGCAATGTTGTAGCAATACCGGTCTCAGGGTGTTAGAATTCCCTGGGTGACACCTTCACAAGCGCACACAGGACTTTGAGAATGGCCTCGCTGAAGCTGTCACTGAGCAGCCTAGGAGACATTTGGACATCAGCCAAGACAACTCATTTTAACCTCCCTGAGAACATTCTCCGATCCCCTTCACTCATTTCTTTTTTCTCTTCCCTCTATTTTTAGTCTAGCAAGAGGGGGCATTTCATTTATAGCACTCACGTTTTTCCAATGCAATGTGAAATATGCCGTCAGTGATTATGCTAAATTCGGGGACCAGCCATAGGGTGCAACACACACATACAGTATATATTCTGTATATATCATCATCTTCATCCCTATTTATATATATATATATATATATATATATATATATATATATATATATACATACATACATACATACATACATACATACATACATACATTTGCATTTTAGTTGGATAGGCAAACTTTTTAGGGAATAAGCTGATAAAAAGTAGCGATAGGGACCCAGAATGAAAATGCTTCTCTATGCACTAATTTAATTAAAAGTTATCATAGGCTCACTGGTTTTATGAGTACTGCAGTTTATTTCCACTGAATTAGCAATATGCTTCAGTCGCCCTGTATGTGCTCATGGATATCTTTGGCTATTTTCTTTATATTGATCAAAGGTCTTTAAAAATCTTCAGTGCAGAAGCCTACAACGTATTATAGTCTGGGGACACTGAAACTGTTCATTGAATCAGGTTCTCTAAACTCCAGACTGAGAGGCAGGCCTTACATATGTCTTGCCTCTGTTGGTTGTAGAGATGGGATTTCTAGGCACACAAAAAGCCATAAAAAAATACGGAAAGATCTTTTCCAGCAGAAGAAAACACAGTCTGCGTTTAACATTCTTTTGCTCACCAAATGTATCTGCCGTTTCTGGCATAGTCGTCCTTTTTTTCCACTGATCTATATACAGTAGGATATGTCCATGCATATGGTTTACAACATAGCAGACATTTGCATCATATCTGCAGATAACTATTTCCCCCGGGTGCAGGAAAGACGTCGATTTGTAATGTGCTGCGTAATACTATCTACAAATCTGTGCCGAGATTACTGTATACAAGCATCACATTCCTTCACACATCATACAGGGACAACCAGTGCAAAAAATCTGCACTAAATGAATAGAACAGATCCAATGTGCATTTCTTTCAATAATCTGGTGCTGTTTTTTGCCCCAAATTTGACCCAGTCGTTGATGTTGATAAATATAGATATGTGTTCATGTTAAAATGAGCAGTAACTTAAACAGACATGTTTGTGCTGCAGACCTGTGCCACACTGTCATTTACCCCTAACAGTGTCATTTGTTAAATATGTTACAGTATCAGTGCAACATGCTTGAAAATAATACAATTAGCAACATTTTCCCTTGTGTTTTATGTGTAGCTGAAAAGAGATTTGCAAGGTCATTTATTAATGTCATTTGACTGATAAATAACCCCCTTGGGGTTGCAATAAATTAAAAGTGGTCATTTAATAAAGTCCCCCGACTGCAAAACTATGGCAGAGTCTGTGCAAAGGGATTGCACCAGATTTTTCAGAGGGAAAGACTCCCAAAGCTTTCAATGCGATTCCTTTTAGTTGATGAATATGGCTATTTTTTACTTTTTGCCTGACTTTTGCAACCGGGGTACTTTAGTAAATACCCCGAATTGTAATTGTACAAGACCTCCGCTGTGGTTTAACTCATTAACTGCCTATGGCAATGAAAAGTTCAGGACTTCCTTTTTTAGACATTAAACATATACAACCCAGAAAGTGTATATATATATATATATATATATATATATATATATATATATATATATATATATATATACATATATATATATATATATATATATATACACACACACACACACACACACACACACACACACACACACACACACACACACACACACACACACACACACAACAAAATTATTAATGGAGTGTAAACCTAAGAACAATAAGACATAGAAGGTCTAGGAAATGCAATTACTAATGGAAAATGCAGCTCTAAACGTGGATTTAACCAAATCCAGTAAATGTGTACAGCAAAAAGAAGAGCACAAATGCCAGTAGTATATATAAAAATTGTACAATTTTAATAAAACAGGGCAGTCGTATCCCTACATAGAAGAAACACGTGTATATCAATGAGACATGAATAAGCAACAATGATTAAAAAGAACAATGGTTGTCTGCCGTGACTAATAAGAGAATATTCAATAAGTAAGCACACATGAAAGGAGGGAAGTGCTTTATAGGAGAAGTGGCTGTTGAAAAGTTAGTTCAATGGTATCCTGTCGAACCCGAGATATGTGTGGAGGTAGTGAGATATAAACATGAAACAGTCCTGTGAATCCAGATATATAAATATATATATATATATACATACACACCGGTGTAGTGATGAGATGCATTCAAACCTTTATATATACATTTTTTTTTTAATTTAAGAACTCAAACATCTTAAGCGGCTAGTCTATTTTAACAAAATATAAGTACAAAGACAATAATAGCACTTTTGCACACATGGGGTAAGTATGCTATATATATAAAGGTTTGAATGCATCTCATCACTTCACCGGTGTGAATAGTGAAGGGTGATTCCATCAGCTACGCCTCCAACCTGGGTACAGGGAGACCGCAATATGCTGATTCGGGATGAAAACAGATATTCACTCACATGTGGTGGTAGCCCAGGAGGGGGAAAGAGGGAATGCAACAGCCAATCAAACGGACTCAATCAGACATGAAAGCCACAGAGGATGCCAGAGGTGTGAAGGACATTTGGGAAGGAGTTTTAGGCTTGAGTACCCACATCCTGGGATGAATGGAAGTCCTCGGGACTACCATTTGCCACACCAGACTGTGAGGCTTCTAAATAGCAATTGGCTAAGGTAGCAAGCTTGCGCATGCTCTTGGGTGATTCAGACGTCTCGCTTGCCCGGCTTCAGAAGACTGGCATCGCTCTGATTGGTTGCTGAGAAAGTTCCCACGCTGGGATTGGCTGTAGTATTTCATGAATGAACCCAGAAATACTATAAGAATCCCTCAGCCAATCCGGTCATGAGATTCTAAGCGCTAGAACAGCAGCGGCAAATTTGAATGTACCTAAAGATGCTCTCGAAGAAATAGCAAATCTGCCTTCAGAAATTTCAAGTCTAAATATTTTCTAAGTCCAGCTTTTAGGGACCAAGTTCTCAAAAACAAATGTAGCGGTCGCGGCTAGGATTTCAAGCCGAATATAGTTCCAGAATGTTTGGAGCTAACTTCCGGTGAAGTGATTTCAAGCTCTCCGGAGGAAAGAGAGCGGTGGAATCATGAACTGCATGCCAATTTGAGTTCCAGGACATTTCAGGCTAACTCCTGGTCAACTAAACACTTTTGTTTTACGTTCAATTCAACTAGAAAAGCTAGTTTTGTGGCCCAGACCCCCAGTAAGTGTGTCTTTCTTATGTAATTTGTGTTCCATTGTGTGTATGCCTATTTTAAGTGAATAAACTAAAATTTATTTCATTATCTTGTATTGCTCAATGAATGATCCTGGTAAAAAGGTGTAAACTGCCTGGTCTCCTGTGACAGTAATGTGTATGCCCAACACATTTCATCAGAGCGCATGGACGGACCGTCAGATCAGGTGTGAGAATATGCATAAAATGGGAGAGAGTATATAATTGAAAATAAGAATTATATCAACAGCTGAAATAGCTATTAATTTAATTTTATAAGTAATACATTACAAAACCCAATATAACTGTGGCGCAACAGTTCACAGAGGGTAATTTACTCTACATATCAAGAAGCAGAGAAGTGGATGCAGACAGAGCTGGACTAGATACTGTGTGTCAATGAGACAAATCAGAGGAAGAAAGAAAGTTAATAGATGATATTACTGGTGTCTAGAGACTTATTGAATCCACTAGGGCCCAGAGTGGCCTGCTGGTAGATCCAATAAGTCTCTCTTTTGCATAACATTTTAAAGCGTTCCCTCCCAATGTCAAAGGTGATATATATTCCAGACCCATTACTCTTAATGTTAAAGGATCCTTGTTGTGGACCGAGTTAAAATGTCTATAAATGCTATGATTAATAGCACCGTTGACTATATTTCTACGGTGCTCGAGAAAGCGGGTGCTAAATGGACGTTTGGTGCGACCAACGTATTGTTGGCCGCAACCACAAGAAAGTAAATAAATTATGTACATACTTAAGCAGTTGATATCTCCTATAACCTTATGTGTACTACCTTTGGAAAAAGAATCAAAATTGCTAGATGTTACTAGATGCCTGTATGATAGCTCCAGTGCACGCCTCACTACGTTTGATCCTACTCGGGGCTAGTATGCTCTTAATGTTTTGTGCTTTACGAAATAATACTGACGCCTTGTCTGGCAAAGATGTTCCTAGATGAGGACCACATTTAAAAATTTCCCAGTACTTATTTAGGATATGTCCAATTTCTCTTAAAGATTGGTTAAAGTTAGTAATGAATCTTGGAGCCTTAGGATTATTTATACCTTCCTCCACACTAAATTTAGACATTTTTTTCTTTTTGTCCAAGATTTAACTAGTAGGGAGGTTCTTTCCAGAGATACCACTTTGTCTAATGATTCTTTAATTAACTTAGTTTCATATCCTTTCTCAATTAACTTATTTTCCAAAATTTTGGATTGGGAAAAAATGGCACTCTCCTTGGAATAATTACGTTTCATCTGATGAAACTGTCCCAATTGTATGTTACTAAGCCAGCGATTGCTGGATGCGTGGACATAGTTGTTCACAGACACTGGTTTGAAGTGTGTTTTAGAAATGATGTTCAATTCGTGGTCAATACTCAGTACAAGGTCCAAAAATATAACAGATGTGAGGCTGATCTCAAAAGTACATTTTAAACCTAAATCGTTATTATCAAATGAATCCAAAATACCTCTAAAAATAGCCTCCTCACCATCCCAAATAATAATCAGATCGTCTATGAAACGGCCAAAGTCCACGAGTGACCTCTCTTTACCTAGTCATTGTCACGATTTGGGGTTGACAGCTGTTTGCCATTATATTGAAGGTTAAGATAGTTCACTTTTTCACACCACTTTTATTATTGATGCACTTTCTTTTTTACTAACGCACAATTATTTTTTTGTTTGATCACAAATTTTACTTACAGCAAAGAGGCACTGCTTTGGGGACAGGTTTTGTCCCATCTTATGCAAGCTTGCTTATGGGTTGGTGGGAGTCTGAATTTATTTTTGGGAGCACCGATCACTTTAGGCACAATATTCTTTTTTACAAATGATTTATAGATGATTTCATTATTATTTGGGATGGAGATACTGACACATTATTATCTTTTATTGAATATATTAATAACAATGGGAGAAGGAGCGGCTCAGTGAGTAAAGACACTGACTGACACTGAGATTGCTGCAGGGAAGCCTGGTTCAATTCCCGATATTGGCTCTTTGTGACCTTGGGCAAGTCACTTTATCTCCCTGTGTCTCAGGCACCAAAAACATAGATTGTTAGCTCTACGGGGCAGGGACCTGTGCCTGCAAAATGTCTCTGTAAAGCGCTGCGTACAATTAGCAGCGCTATACAAGAACATGCTATTATTATTATTATTATAACACGTTTAACCTAATATTCACCCACAATTTTAATTTTCATCACATACACTATCTGGATCTTCTTTTATATATTGGTATAGGGAAGAATATTCAAACAGAAGTTTTCCGCAAACCGAATTCGAGGAATATATTCCTACGAGCAGACTGTTGACACATTAAATCTGTCATCAAGGGGATCCCCAAGGGACAATACTTGAGATTGGGGAGGAATTGTTCCATTTCACAAGATTTCTTAATTCAATCTGAGGAACTGAGTGGTCGCTTCAGAGACAGGTTACAAAGAGGAAGATCTTCAGGAAACACTTGATGAGGTTCTTAAATTGAAAGGCATACTTTAATCCCTGATCCATTTACTAAAACATGAATGAAAAGAAAGGAATTTAAGGATAAGGAAGGTCATACAGTAAATGAAGTGACATTATATAGTACATCTCACAATACAATAGGTGCAGCAATCAAGTCAAAACTATAATAACTAAACATTAGGACATACTGTACTTTGGATGGACCATAATTTGTATACAGATGTGCAAAAAATATTGCTTCTTTCATAGCACTTAGTGTAGTGAGCACTCCAATTGAAAGAACAACTACTTTTCTGACTAAAGGTTCATATAGGTGTGGTGCCTGTAAGGCCTGCTCTTTTATGAAACCAGCAATATGTTTCTTTTCCCACATTCCTCATAAGAAATGTATTGTTAATAATTTCATCAATTGCCATAGCGAATATGTCATCTATTTGTTATCATGTGGATGTGGGAAAAGATACGTCGGGAGAACCACAAAAAGTTTAAAAATAAGAATAACGGAGCATATGAGACTGATTAAGAGAAACGACTTCACACCCAGTCTCAAAGCATTTTTCTGAACGTGGACAGGGTGGCACCAAAAACTTTTCATTCATGCGTATTGAAATTGTCTCCATGAATGAAAGGGGAGGTAACAAAATCAATCTATTGGATCGAAGAGTATCATTCTGGATTTTTACTTTAAGAACTAGATTTCCAGAAGATATCAATGTAGACTGGAATTTAAGCTATTTTTTCATATGATCATCTATTTAGGTTCTCTTAATTTGGGGTTTCGAAACTGTCCAGGGTTGGTCATCACGTAATTATAGTTTCTATTATAAATACAGATGTACATTATATAATGAGCAGTATATTTATTCTTATTCATTAGTGAATTTATTCTCATAGTTTTCTTTGAAAACATTGCTGTGAATGAGATATTAGAATATAACAATAAATTACGGTCACTAATAATTCTATTATATAGAAATAATGAGAAATAGATTATGGTCATTCATAACTGGATTTATTTTTCAATTGAATTTTGTGTCCTTACACTTTTTCTTAGACTGGGTAATCTTGTATGATCCCTATGTAGTTATAACAGAATAGAATGGCATTCGTTAGGGTTTTCATTAAATTAATTTTAAAATGAAATCAATTTCAACAAAGGAATACATTGTCTAATAGATTTACTCAATAGTATATTGCTGTGTAGAGGTAAATGATTATGTATGACAAATAGGAGATACCCAATGTCGGTTTCATAGTAGTGTTTATGTAATTGTATTTAGATTTTTTAGATAGATTTTTTGTAGATTTTCTCGTAAAGTTAGTTTATTGTGTGTATTTATTTTAGTCACATTGTTTATTTGTTTGAATGATTTTAGTATTTTGTATGTCTCTTGACCTGACATATGCTGCTCCTTGCCGATCGGCTGGTGACTCACGGAGGCCGTTTGTTTGCGCATGCGTGGGTTTCCGTGCTAGCGCGCTCATTCTGACTCTGTTGTCGTGGATGCCGGGGTTGCTTGTGCTGTGGCATTGGTTGGGGAGAATAAATGTTATTTTCTTCGTGCTTGGAGCCCGGTCGTGCTGATGCTCAAAACGTGTGGCGCAGGGGGGGGGGGGGCATGCGCACGCGTATGGTGGGCGCGAGCACACCATGATGTCGCTATGGTTTTGGCGCAAATCCACAGCTGTGCTTCAGGTTTAAATAATGGTGTAATGGTGTAATATGGTGTAATATGTCTTTAAATTTACTTTTCTTGCACATTTTTTTAATCATGTCTAGAGGTTTTTATTTTTAACTTTTTTTTTTTTTTTTTTTGTATATAACTTAGTTGCAACACAGCTAGTTTTTTAATCCACCTTGTTCATGTTTTTCCATGATATAATAGTACCCTTTATTAAGCATTAGTTTAGTTTAACATAGCTTTATTTCGTTTAAATATGCTTGTCCAGTTAGCAGCAATGTATTTTGTTCTGCTGGAATGGTCAATAAAGCTTTGTTATTGTGTTCCTATGTTTGCCCACATCCAAAATGGCCACACTGCCTTTGGTACTTCCTTTTGCCCTTAGATCGGCACTGAGTCGCTCTGTTATGACGTCATCAGGTTCTGATTTTTGGCGCGAAATGGCCCACAGGTAAGAGGGTATATAATGGATGTTATCACATTGTGTTTTATCCTTGAAAAAGAACGCTGCGACGTTCGAAATGCATTGGATGGGTCTTTTGCCACATTAAAGTGCCCTTTTAATCATTTTTTTGCTCTGGTTTCTTCCTGCTCCGTTTGTGCTGGTGCGCTTTTTGGTCTCCCTTTTCCCTGTATTGCATTGAGTAGCTGCACAGCCTGCCTGCCTGCCCTACCAGGATGTGAGTATTTGCATATTTTTCAGGGGAACCTGCCAATGAGACATATGGTGAGTGGGTTGCACCACACACCACCTGTCTTCAGGAGGATAGTACCCATTATATGACACAATAGGTACTATATCAATTGTTAGTACCCTGGTACAGTGGTCTGGCTTATTATCATTTTGAGATATACCTGCATTTGAGCGCTTCAGCTATTTTCCATATTGCAATATATACAGGTTGGAGCCGCACATGCATAGGTTTTTTGGAGCTTAATCTTTGAATTTAAAAGGAAGATCCCTAATTTTTATATTTTTGCTTTTTATACACTTTTATAGTTACTTTTTTGTGGCTTCAGTACCCCCTTTGTGTTCCATTATATTGGTATGGAGGAACCAGGGGATAATATGGATGAATTAGAAGATATTTCGGATACTTCTTTTTTCAACACTTGTGATGATACACAGAGAAAAAAACAAGCTTTACGTGTGTTTGATAACATTGTGGATTTGGATACCACTGACATCTCTGATCTCAAAATCCACTTTCAAAAATTGGAAAGTTTATTGATTCATAAGAACCGCTTATGGTGGGACATTATAAGCCTGGAGAACTATGCTAAATGTAAAAGGATCCCAAGAGGACTAAGGGTTAAAAAAGCCCCCTCCTTTGGTTTTCCGGATGTGGATTTTGAAAATAGATGGGTGACAGCCCTCAATGACTGCTCTTTTCGTTTGATGGAGTTAATAGTGTTTCAGAAAATGAAGGAGAAAGATCAGCTTGATATTCAAATCACAGAACTGCAAAAAAAACCTATACAGTTTCAAAGGTTTAAAGGGCTTTAAGGAATTTGATGTTATTCTCTCCAAAACGGTAAAAAATGTGGAATGTGGTATTATGTCTAAAAAACAAATTAAATATGATCGGGACAGATATGACTATGAAAAGAACCAGGTTTACCATTGGCAGAGGATAAATTCTATTCAGGAAAGATCAAATAACAAAGATAAATCATTCATTCAGTTTAAATCTACTCCCAATAAGTCCATTTTAAAATCTAAGAATGTGGATTATCAGAGTGGCGAATCTGATGTTTCAGATGCAGAAACTGCCTCTACCTCTCATTCTGTATCTTTTGTCAATACATTTGAGAATGATGATCATCGTGGTCGTGGAGCTCCATCCAGGGGGCGAGGGAGGGGTGGACGCACCTTTTGGGGTCAACCACCTAGGTGCCAGGATGCTTTTTCTTATCAAAATGTTAATCAACAGAGACAGCAACAGCAACAACCAAAATCTTTCCCTTTATTTCAAAAGGACACAAGAGAATCAGAAGAGGGAGGAGGGGGGGGAGGAGGAGGGGGCTACAGGTCCGCCTCCAAAAGGAAGAAGTTTTGAATGATATATCTAATGTTATAAATATTTCAGGAACTGCTCTCTCTCCTACAGAGTTGTCACTACTGGATAAAGGCCTAAAATTTTCACCTTCAATTAACTTTAATTTGTTCGAAACCACTATTGATGTGTATAAGTTTGTTCGGAAATTATCCTTGAAAAAGTTTTTTGACAATTTTATTCCAAATGTTACTAGGTCGACCGGAGATGAGGATTTAGATGGGGGGCCATCACACGCTACCGAGAGTGATGTCCCCTCATCCGACTCTGTTCCTCCGGTATCTATTGCTTTACATACATTTAATGATTTTTGTACCCTGCAAGATATGAATGATCTTTTATCTGAACAGACGGTTGATGATGTTAATATTCCTACATTTTCTGAATGGAATTCAGGCCTAAAAAGGAGTTCTGTGTTCTACCCCACTCATGTCAAGGGTCAATTTCTGACTATGTTTGAAAATCTGGTTATAAGAGACCTTCGTCTTCTAGCTCAGGGATTTTCCCTATCCTATATAGATCATGACAATTTGAATCAAAGTGAGCGTTTAGCTTTAAAATCTTTGAAAAATAATTCTGCATTGGTCATTAAGAGTGCGGACAAGGGGGGTGCGGTGGTGGTGCAGGGCAGAGACGGTTACATCAGGGAGGCATTACGCCAACTGGATGATGGCCGGTCCTATCGTGTACTATCCGCCGACCCCACACCGCAATTCTTGGAGTTCCTTGTAGAACTGGTTGACTCAGGTGTTATTATGGAAGTTCTGTCGAAGGACGAGGTTAAATTCATTATTCCATCTCATCCCATTATTCCTATCTTCCACCATCTCCCAAAGATCCACAAGACATTGGTCGACCCTCCAGGTCGTCCCATTGTCTCTAGTATTGGATCTTTGGGAGATGGTCTGTCAAGATATGTTAATGGTTTTCTTCAGCCATTTGTTAGGAAATTGCCCTCATTTATACGGGACTCTGGTGATCTTCTTGATCAGATCAAAAATGTTAAATGGGGTAATGATTACCTGTGGGTAACACTTGATGTTACCTCTCTGTATTCTGTTATACAACATGACCATGGTTTGGCAGCGGTCCGCCAATTTATTGAGATACCAGAAATATCAATCTTTCAATCGGCTTTTATTTTGGACGCTATACACTTTTTACTCACGCACAACTTTTTCACATTTAATGGTAAGTTTTATTTGCAACTTATTGGCACTGCTATGGGTACAAGTTTTGCTCCTTCTTTTGCGAACTTATTTATGGGATGGTGGGAAGCACTTTTTATTTATTCGAGCACTAATTTATTTCGTCACAATATTGTTTTTTATAAAAGATTTGTGGACGACCTAATTATTATTTGGAGGGGGGATGTCACTACACTTCACACTTTTGTATCTTATCTTAATAATAATCTTTATAATCTAAGATTTACATTAAATTTTCATTTCCATCACATTGAATTTCTGGATCTACAATTATTTGTAGACATAGACAAAAAAATCCAAACGGATGTTTATAGGAAGCAAAATGCCAGGAACACCTTTCTTAGGGCGGACAGCTGCCACCCATCCCATGTCATAAAGGCCATACCAAGGGGACAGTTCCTCAGACTGAGAAGGAATTGTTCCACTATGAGTGGTTTCCTTTCTCAGTCTGAGGAGCTTACAAGGAGATTTTTGGAAAGGGGATACCCCAAATCACATTTAGCAATTGCATTTGAAAATGCATTACATACAGAGAGAGCATCATTGTTGCCCACACATCCAATTGGAGATTCTCGCCTTGTTAACAATGTTAAGACAATTGGTATTAAACAGGACTCACATGGACTGACAGAATCAAAAAACAAATGTCCTCTTTTTATTTCACAATTTAGTAAACAAAGTGGAAAAGTAAACTCTATAATTTCAAAACATTGGAATGTCTTATCCATGGACCCTGTCCTTAAAAAATATGTGGATTCTGGTCCTACTTTTGTATATCGTAGAGCGAGAACAATTGGATCTCATGTTTCACCAAGTGAACTCAAATCTTCTGGTCTCAAAAAAACTTTTATCACTAGGGGTTCCTTCAAATGTGGCTCTTGTAGTGCATGTAAACACATGAAGCCTGCCAAAAGTTTTTTCCAGTTTGCCTTGCCACCGCCACATGGTGTGAATATATTACCAAATAAGGAATTTAAGATTAACAGTTTTATAAATTGTAAAAGTCAATTTGTGATTTATCTAATAACATGTGGTTGTGGCAAGAGGTATGTGGGGAGGACGACTAGAGCCCTTAAGGTCAGGATGTTAGAGCATTTAAGGCTCATAAAATTGAGAGACACTAATCATCCAGTCTCAAAACATTTCACTGAATGTGGTCAGGGAGGAATTAATAATTTTTCCTTTTTGGGGATTGAATCAGTTATTTCTAAATCTAGAGGAGGTGATCATGTCAACCTTCTGGACCATAGGGAGGCGTATTGGATCTTCACTCTCCAAACGCGCTTCCCTATGGGCTTGAACATTGACTGGCAACTAACACATTTTTTGTAAACATTTTTGTGATAGACGTATTATGGTGTAATTAGTTGGTAATACAGATTAAATAAGACAATTGTCATTATATTGGACATTATATTCTTGTCATTATAACCTTTGAACCTATGCCTTATCATGCAAATATTATGCTAATATGTAAGCTTAAATTGTTCTTTGATGTATCTTGTGGATAATACTTCATATTTTATAATGGTTGTATTTCCCTGGTTCCTATGATTTAGGTACACAATCTGTGTTATGCAGTATGTATGTGTAATATGTCTTTAAATTTACTTTTCTTGCACATTTTTTTAATCATGTCTAGAGGTTTTTATTTTTAACTTTTTTTTTTTTTTTTTTGTATATAACTTAGTTGCAACACAGCTAGTTTTTTAATCCACCTTGTTCATGTTTTTCCATGATATAATAGTACCCTTTATTAAGCATTAGTTTAGTTTAATATAGCTTTATTTCGTTTAAATATGCTTGTCCAGTTAGCAGCAATGTATTTTGTTCTGCTGGAATGGTCAATAAAGCTTTGTTATTGTGTTCCTATGTTTGCCCACATCCAAAATGGCCACACTGCCTTTGGTACTTCCTTTTGCCCTTAGATCGGCACTGAGTCGCTCTGTTATGACGTCATCAGGTTCTGATTTTTGGCGCGAAATGGCCCACAGGTAAGAGGGTATATAATGGATGTTATCACATTGTGTTTTATCCTTGAAAAAGAACGCTGCGACGTTCGAAATGCATTGGATGGGTCTTTTGCCACATTAAAGTGCCCTTTTAATCATTTTTTTGCTCTGGTTTCTTCCTGCTCCGTTTGTGCTGGTGCGCTTTTTGGTCTCCCTTTTCCCTGTATTGCATTGAGTAGCTGCACAGCCTGCCTGCCTGCCCTACCAGGATGTGAGTATTTGCATATTTTTCAGGGGAACCTGCCAATGAGACATATGGTGAGTGGGTTGCACCACACACCACCTGTCTTCAGGAGGATAGTACCCATTATATGACACAATAGGTACTATATCAATTGTTAGTACCCTGGTACAGTGGTCTGGCTTATTATCATTTTGAGATATACCTGCATTTGAGCGCTTCAGCTATTTTCCATATTAAAAGGATACCGGGGATTTGAAACATTACTCCTTGATAAAGTACCTTACCGTACGAAACGCGTAGGAGAGCTGTGAACCTCCTATTTTTCAATTATGTTCGAATAAAGTAATTTTTTTCACGGACCCTTACTCCTGGTTGTGCACTGTTTTTTCTACATTTTTTCTATCGGGTGAATGGTCTGGAGACACATGGGCTATTGCTGTTCTGAGTCCCCATGAGGCGGGTAGTTGGCATGCCTAGAGGGGGTGCTCTTGTTAACGTATCCCAGAGACCTCTGAAGAGGGTCCGTGATGCCGGCAGCCAAGCGGCGTGGCGTAAGGTACTACTAGGGAGTGTCTTAGGAGAGGTGCCTGATGTACTAGGTGCCCCTCTGCTGGAAGAACTCCCAGAGTACTACAAGCCATAGCCTGATCATGGAACCACAGAGTGCTTGTAATGGACTGTGATCGTGTGCAGTGTATCAAAATGGAGCTTTGCTAGCCTGGGGTATTACTACTCTTGGTAGACTGCAACCATGTGCTGTACAGATCTAAAGGAAATGAATTCCTGCCAGAACAACGCAGACAGTGTGGTGGAGTTGCAAATTGCAGAAACCAGTGTTGCAAGCATGTGGTGGAGTGGTGCGAAAGCCATAGCCGCGCCCTTTCTGTGTTGCCTAGGAGTTATGGGTCCACCAGAGGGAGATGACAGAGAGGACATTGTGTTTATGTGTGGGGCTGCAGATGATGTGCCTGCTCTCCAGGTCGAGGAGCCTGTCATAACTACTCAGGTTCGACCCGTATGTGAACTGTTTCAAGATGGCAAAATACAAACAAATACAAGTGTGCAACTATATACCTCTAGTGTAAAATATTTTTCTTTAACCCATTAACCACCTATGTGATAATAGTTGAAAAAAACAACCTCAGGATTGAGAATGGGTGTCTGCAGCTATAATGTAAGGGATGAGAAACACCCCTAAACCAACTGAAATAAAAAGAAAACAAAAGCGCAAACGCACATGGTGAAGTATGTAAAATATATATATATATATATATATTAATAATATGGTAAGATATCTGCGTACATCAGATTAGAAGTTTATCAGCATTTCATGTGCAAATACATTGGTTACCAAACGTCACACAGCCACTTCTGGATCAACGGATGTCCACTTTGCTGCCTTTGGAAGCGATCTCCGTCTGGGCACACGCTGCCACGGCACCTGGGAAAGAACCTCCGCTCGTCCTCAAGGTCCAGATGGAAAGCCCTTACACGTAAGGGCCGTCAATACCGCCACTCAGTCCAGCTGATTGCCGATGTAGCGCCCTCAGGGATCAGAGCTATGGAAGCCCCTGCCGGGCTGGTACGTTGAGTGTCCCGTATCTGATTCACGACCAGCCGCAAAGTGAGAATGGCCGTAAAGTGCGGATGGCCGTAAAGTGAGATCGTGCTTCACTTCAGTGATGCCAAAGTCCACAAATGTTCACAAAGGTTTGTAAACGACTCAAAATGATATTTAGCACGTAGATTGTGAACAGAATTACAATGGGGGCTAAAAAATCAATCCAACGCGTTTCGTAGCGTGAGCTACTTCATCAGGGATATTGATTACACAAATTCAGAAATATATATACCCTAAAGCCACATCTGATAGGTCAAACACAAAAACATAATTGGCCAATCGAATTGTGAATTAACCATATCACACATATGTGTGAATAAATAGGTCATTATCTACCTCTGAGTTTATCAGGTTTAACCCCATCAGTTGTGGCCAGGATAGCAAACACTTTTATTATTTTTAAACCAACATTGAAAATACAAATCCAACACAGTATATTTGCAAGACAAAGCACAGAAAATTAGTCTTTAGGACACATTTAATATATATATACTGTGTTGGATTTGTATTTTCAATGTTGGTCATTTTCATCCTTAATAAGTACTAACCGCTTGTTTGTTTAATTTCAGAGCCACATATATATATACTTTATATTGACTAATATTGTAGTTTTTTAAATCTATAGCATTGTTTTTATTTATATGTTATTTAAATATAATAAAAGTGTTTGTGTATTGTTATTGCAATCCTGGTCACAACTTTTCTATATCACGTTTACCCCTGAGGAAGAAAGTTTTACTTTCGAAACGCGTAGGGTGGTTCTGTGAGGTCTCCCACACTCAGTGGTGATTACTGTCCTCCTTGGAATCGATAGCTGCTACCTGCGGGCTGCTGTTTCTTGGCGCATATCCATCCGCATTTGAATCTGCTCCGGTTGGCGCGCTTTCAGCGGCCAGGCAGGAGGTGTCTACAGCGGCCAGCTTACACGCCAGCATCACGTGTCCACGGCGGACAGAGGCGGATGCCACGGGCTGAAGGAGCCTGCACTATCCACGCAGGAGACTACACGTGTGAGCCCAGGAGCTCGCTAGAGCAGCAGCCATCCACAAGAAGGGATACTCTTTTAAAAATATCCACAGCCTGATACCTTCTTACATTCGGTAAGCAGGTACCCCCACTTGAGTTGGAGTGTCCTTCCAGATCCTTATATATGTTTTTATGTATTTTTATGTATTTTTAATGATATACCTTATTAAATGTGTTTGTAATTTGTCACCTGTTGTTCTCCGCGTCTGTCTCATGTTGCATGTTTGTATGTGTGTATAACAGTAATACACTATGTTTTGATTTTCTTTCCTTACATGTATACCTACCACGTGTGGAGCATCTATACCAAAGGGAGAACATCCACGACACTGGTTGTATAATTTTATTTTATATAATATATATGGTATATTTATTACTAGTGCAGAGCGCCATAGATATAATTTTTTGTCATATTCATTACCTGACTGGGGGTCAGGGTTATATCACAGGCTGCCTGCCTATTGGGATATAGCTCTACCTATTTGTTTTCCGTTCAGTATGAAGGGAGTGCCTGAGTGGGAGGTGGATCAGATTGAGGATCTTATTCCCCATGCCCCTATAGAGATGGTGTTGCAGGGTACATGCAACCACACACGTGGGTTCTCTTGATAAGGCTTATTTATTGAGCCTTAAAAAATATAGCACACAAAAACAAAATAGCTTCTTTTCAGCATACAAAAAACAAAACAGCTTCTCTTCAGCATGCAGGACACAGACAGTTCATCAAACATGTACTTTGAAAACAGACCTTATAGCAGTAATCTTACTTCAGCATTTCAGTCCTATCTCTTGACCAGCTAGCTCCCATGTGTGTACAGCCTGGGGGTTTTAAAACACCTTGATTATGCAGCTTGGACCACTCTAATTGTCAGGAGCTTCCCAGCTGAAAGTTAACCTCGTCACTGCTGCACTGCATACCTACACATACGTCTGACAGACATAGAGCTGGTGACATTCATGCACCCTGTCACATTCCTCCCCTGTTAGTGTGTGGCTGGGGCAACGAACGGCTGAAGCCCGACCATCCACCCTTTTTCTAGAAAAGAAATCAGCATTGGCATTTTCTTTTCCAGGCCTGTGCTGAATCTCAAACGAGAAGGGTTGGAGGGCCATATACCACATGGTCAACCTAGCATTGGAGTCTTTCATGGTATTTAACCATTTTAATGGAGCATGGTCTGTTACCAATGTAAAATGGACTCCCGCCAGGTAGTGCCTCTAGGCCTCGATTGCCCACTTTACTGCGAGACACTCCTCAATTAAGGAGTAGTTTTTTTCCCTTGGGAACAAATTCCTACTCAGAAAAAGGATCGGATGTTCCACTCCCTCAAACTGTTGCGAGAGCACTGCCCCTAGCCCTATCTCTGAGGCACCGTTTTATACAATAAAAGGCTTATCGAAGTCTGGGCTTTTAAGGACGGGACCCTCTGATAGACACCTTTTTACCTCCTCAAAGGCTTTCTGGCACTCCCTTGACCATACCACTTGTGTAGGGGCACACTTTTTTGAGAGGTCTGTTAGTGGGGCTGCAACTTCAGAGTAGTTGGGGATGAACCTCCGATAGTACCCTGCTAAACCCAACAGGTAGCGTACCTGCGTTTTTGTTCGGGGGGTCGGAACTTCTTTCAGGGCAGCTACCTTATCGGCTAGTGGCCTTACTTTTCCACCACACACTGCATACCCCAGGTACTTTGTTTCCGCCTTACCTAAGGCACATTTCTTAGGGTTGGCTGTGAGCCCTGCCTCTCTTAGCGACTTGAGGACCGCTTTCAGCCTATTTAGATGGGCCCAGCCAGTGTTTACTATAAATGACAATGTCATCTAGATAGGCTGCGGCATAAGCCCTATGAGGTCTCAGTACTTTATCCATGAACCTCTGAAATGTGGCTGGGGCTCCATGCAGTCCAAATGGCATTGTCACAAACTGGTATAAACCCATGGGAGTGGCAAAGGCTATTTTGCACTTGGACTTTTCCTCTAAAGGTATTTGCCAGTATCCTTTTCTTAAGTCGAGCGTGGATATATATTCCGCGTTACCAAGGGCGTCAATTAACTCGTCCACCCTTGGCATCGGATAAGCATCAAACTTGGATACTGCATTGACCTTTCGGAGGTCCACACAAAATCTTACCTTCCCATCGGGTTTAGAGATCATAATTAGTGGACTACAACACTCACTGCATGATTCCTCATTCACTCCTAAGTGTAACATTTCTTGTACCTCCTTCTCTACCAGGGCTTTACGGCTTTCAGGCAACCTGTAAGGACGGGAACGTACTTTTACCCCAGGTGCTGTCTCTATCACATGGGAAACTAAATTAGTTTGCCCTGGTAAATCAGAAAAAACATCATTGAATTGTGTAACTATTTCTAACAAGTCCCCTTTTTGTTCAGAGGACAATTGTCTATCCATTGGGATTTTATCGTCACCCACAATGTTCTCCCGTGGGGGCTGAGGACCCAGGTCCGTTTCCTCCTCCACCGGGTGGATGAATAGAGACCGCTGCACCTTCCAGGGTTTCAGCAAGTTCACATGGTAAATTTGTTTACCCTTCCTGATCCCTGGTTGAGCGATCTCGTAATCCACATCACCTGTGCGGCGGAGTACTTCGAATGGGCCCTGCCATTTGGCTAGGAGTTTGCTCTCACAACTGGGTAACAATAACATCACCTGATCTGCTGGGTGAAACACTCTCATGCAAGTATTTTGATTGTAATGTCTCTCCTGACTGTCCTGGGCTGATCTAAGATTCTCCCTAGCAAAATGGCCGACCACATCTAGGTGCTTCCTAAGGTCCAATACATATTGCAGGGTATTCTTAGAAGGGGACCGCTGTTCCTCCCTTTAGGATGTCTTGGATACCCCGGGGTTGGCGGCCATACAGCAGTTCAAATGGAGAGAATCCTGTGGAGACCTGGGGAACTTCCCACACTGCAAACAGCAGAAAAGGGAGAAATTCATCCCAGGCTCTCTTCTCTGAATCTACAAATTTTCTCAGTATCCCTTTTAGAGTTCGGTTAAATCTTTCCACCAATCCGTCAGTCTGTGGATGGTAGACCGATGTCCGAACAGACTTGACCTCTAGTAATTTTAAGACATCCTGCATCAGTTTAGCCATAAAATTTGTACCTTGGTCTGTCAACATAACCTGGGGAAGTCCAACCCGTGAGAACAGCTCCAACAACTTGGCTACTTGCTTCGCTGTTGCTGTTATCAAGGAAAGGGTACTATCTGAGCGACACAGTTCCACATTTAGGTGTTGTTATACCCATATCTCCTCAAGAGTGAGGACGATTCTGCTGGTTTGCCTTTTAGGGGCTGGCCTTGGATTATATATACCATGCCCCTCTGTACAATTCTTTTTTAACCTTCTCTTGTGATTAAAAGGTTTTTAACACACTCATTACTATCAATACTGGCTCATCCGAGTGCATTCAAGGAGGAACTTTTTCTCTTTTCCGCTTTAGATATACTTTTCCTCTTTTGCACCGGTATTTGGCTCGACACCTTATTACTTATACACTTTTTACCTGCTGATGCGGGAGCATCCCTTACCCCTCCCTCCCCCCCTCCCCATTCTTGGATTATCCTATCAAGGGGAATGCCTCAGGATATCTTGTTGCATAGTCAACTATTACAAGAATAAACCTGTGTCCTTTCGCAGAAGGTTCTAGAGGTCCTACCAAGTCTACCCCAATCCTCTGAAAGGGAACTGACACCAAGGGTAGAGGAACCAAAGGGGCTGTTTTTTTGTCCCTTCGGACTAGTTAGCAGGCACTCCGGACATGCCGCACATAACTTAGCAACATCACTATGCATCCCTGGCCAATAGAATCGGGACGAAATACGGTCCAATATTTTATCCCTACCAAGGTGACCACCCCAAAGGACAGTATGGGCTAGAGTGAACACAGATTTAACAAACACCATGGAAACCAATATCTGTCTGGCGACCTCCCCTGTTTGTGTCTGCCTATTCACCCTATACAGGATATCATTTGATAATTCAAAATGGGGGAATACTATCACCCCCTGTGCATTCAATATCTGCTCATCAATTTTTACCACTTTATCATACTATCTAGCAAGGACTGGGTCTTCCCTTTGCCTCTGGTGAAAATCAGGGAGGTATAGGTCTGGTAAATCTCCAGGGCCCATATCCCCCTCCTTCTGGCCATCCCCAGCCATCACTTGTGACTTCTGGCTACTAGAATGGTCACCTTGAGACCCAGATTTCTGCAACCAGTGATGTTTGTCACAGCGTTTTTGCTTCCGAGTATTTTGAACCCAGTGTCTACTGGGGAAAAGGTCTGCCGAGAAGGGGAACAGTTTACCAGGGTTCTCCTGAGCCATAGAATAAGGCTCCTCATGAGAGACAGGAGCCATTAGGTCTGAAAAGAAAGGCCAGTCCCGGCCGAGCACAACAGGGGCAGGGAGCCAAGGAGCAACTCCTACTTCGAGGTAGGCCTCCTGACCTTTTACCTGTAGCCGGATTTTTGCCGTCGGATACCGTTTTACATCGTTGTGTATACATTCTATATTCCATGGGGAGTCAAAAGAACACACGTTAGGCGGTAACAGTTCCTGGAAGACCAGAGTTTTCCCAGAGCCCGAATCTACAATGGCCTGGACGGTTTTACCCCCAACCTGGGCTGGAAGTAGCCAGTGCTTGTAATTTTCTCCGGTGAAGGCCGAGGCGACGGTCCTGCTGAAGGAACAATCCATCTGTGGACAGTCCACGTAGCGGTGGCCTTGTTCTCCGCAGGCAGAACATGGAGAGGGCTCCCTCGCCGGAGGGTGATGCGGATATCGCTCCGCTGGGCCAGATACTGAAGACCATGCATCCTCCGAAGTTCCTCTCATGTGGCGACGAGTCAATATCAGGAAGTGGAGAGGTTCTCTACGGTGACCGACATTTAGACCTCTCCATTGTTGGAAGGACTGCTACTTCCGTGGTACTTGATAGTGGCGTATGGATGGTCCGTAGTTTCCCCGTTGCTCCAGTCTCCCTCTTTGGGCATCCGCAAGTGCCGGTGTAGTCAGATTCGTCCCATCCCGGACACTCGCCTGGTTCTCGGCCCCAAGGAATTTCTCAACGAGTCGAACCGCCAAAGCTAGGGTTTCAGCAGCATGGCGTTTTACCCAAGAGCGTGCGGAAGGGGGTATTACCTGTAGGAATTGTTCCTAAACAACTTGCTCAACAATTGCCTCCTTAGTGCGCTCCTCGGGTTGTATCCAGCGAGTACACAAGTCCAATAACCGCTGAGCGAGGACCCGGGGTCTCATCTTAGCGGTATACTTCAGGCTCCGGAACTGCTGCTGGTAGGTCTCTGGGTCAGACCTAAGCGATCCAGTATGGTGGCTTTTACTTGTTTGTAATCCATTGCCTGGTCTGCTGGGAGGCCTTGATATGAGACCTGGGCTTCTCCTATGAGGAGCGGGGCCAAAGCGGTTTCCCAGCGATCTGCAGACCAGCCCTGGGCTTTGGCAACTCTTTCAAACATCAGTAGAAAAGCCTCTGGATCCTCGTTCAGAGCCATTTTCCTCAGGAGGTTTGTTCGCAAGTTCTGGACTGGCAGACCCCTGGGATTGAGTCAGCAACCTGGCCATTTACTCATCCTGTGCTTCCTGCTGCTGGATTAGGAGCTGGGTTTGCTGCTGCAATAGTCTTTCATCTCTCTCTGCCTGTAGTCGGGCCTGCTCGCACAGAAACGCTTTTAAAAGTTCTTCCATTTTTTTTTTTTGTGTGTGGCCCTTTAATTGCAGGGGCCTCTCAAAATCCCGGCACTTCTGACACCATATGTTGCAGGGTGCATGCAACCACACAAGCGGGTTCTCTTGATAAGGCTTATTTATTGAGCCTTAAAAAATACAGCACACAAAAACAAAATAGCTTCTTTTCAGCATACAAAAAACAAAACAGCTTCTCTTCAGCATGCAGGACACAGACAGTTCATCAAACATGTACTTTGAAAACAGACCTTATAGCAGTAATCTTACTTCAGCATTTCAGTCCTATCTCTTGACCAGCTAGCTCCCATGTGTGTACAGCCTGGGGGTTTTAAAACACCTTGATTATGCAGCTGGGACCACTCTAATTGTCAGAAGCTTCCCAGCTGTAAATTAACCTTGTCACTGCTGCACTGCATACCTACACATACGTCTGCCAGGCATATAGCTGGTGACATTCATTCACCCTGTCACAGATGGTTATACCTGAGTTGGAACCACCAGCGAATTTTAAAAAAATGGCGAGGTGGAAGCAAAAACGGCTGAAAGTGGATCTCTATTTTTGTGAACCTGTGGGAGGGAATCTTGATGTTGAGATTAGTTCAGGAGGAGAAGGGGATTGGGATGATTTTTCCAGCGAGTCTTCTGATTTTGATTGAGAATTTTTTTTAGGGATAGCACTTTCATTTAGGGAATGATTCCCGAAGAAGTGGCAACAGCTACGAAACGCGTAGAATCTAACGTAGCCAGTTGGAGGACACTATTTTGGGAGTATTGACTTGAGGAGGTGCTGGCAAACGAGCTGGAGAGATTGCAGCGGTAGACAGCGTCTTCCGCCCTGACCGTTGCGTCACCGGACGTGACGCACACGGAAGAATCTCTGAGTGACTGTACCAGCGGCATCCCCCCACGAGTCACCTACGGCTCTCTCCAACGACTGATATCATTGTACAAATGTGAGGGCATTACCTGTGTGTGTTTCTGCCACATTATACCCTTATGTACTACACCATTGTGTGCTCTCTTTCTTTATCATATCCTCGGGAGGTACACTCAGCATTTATGGACCCTTCTAGCCCACCAGATATACAGATCTAATATCACTACTATCAGAGGGCTTCTATTATACAAGGGCTCCAGTCAGAGAGAGAAGGATCTCTGACACGTCTGTTACCTATCCATCTACTGTGAGTGAGACATATTTAGAGATTACTGTTTGCACATATTATATATATATATATGGTCTGCACTATTATTTCTTCCACTTTTTTCCCTGCATATTATCTCAAGAATTGAGCGCTCCCCCCACCTGGAAGACAACGCAAGAACTTTGGACCTGGACAGTCATTTAAGGGTGTAGAGCTGCTGTTTATATATTTTCTCACATTTGGTGAAGGATTTTTTATTCACTATATATATTTATATATTTTTTTGTAGTTCACATTTATATATCACGTTTATATCACTTGTACTATTGTAATTAATTCACCATTAGAAGCGCCCGGTACCATTTTTTCGTTACACACAGCTAAGAGCCTGATTATGGGCTTTCTCTGTTCCTCTTCCCCCCAGGGGAGAGTGAGTGTGTACCATACCTCTGCTAGAGGGGCAGGGAAGAGCTGGGCCTGCTGTGGATGCCCTTGGCCTGTAGTGTAGGTCCAGGGACCATCCTTCATTGAGTAGCTGACAGTTGCTGCATTGGGCAGAACCTTGCCGTGTACTGTGCTGCACAGAGTGAGAGAATAAACCGTTCCTGTTGTTATAAGCCCGCCTAGTGTGTGATCTTACTGGGGGGAGAGGTGATAGTTCTACTGTAGGAGATCATCTTCACCTATCTGGATCCTACAGCAGATGGAGGCGCTGCACTGCTAGAGAACCATGTGGGTAATGTACCCCAGAAACCTGATTCTGTGTCCCCACTACCACCGGCAGACAGCTCAGCCCTCCTGTTACCAGCAGGTAACGACCAGTAATAGCAGAATCTCCAAGAGGGTGGGGGAAACACCATTACATACAAATATATAACACAGAAAGTATATATACTGTACACATCTATAACCCAGAAAGTGTATATATAAACATATATAACACAGAGTATATATACACACATATACAACCCAGAAAGTACTGTATACTGTACGCATATATAACTCAGAAAGTGTATATACACATATATAACACAGAGTATATATACACACATATACAACCCAGAAAGTATATATACTGTACGCATATAAAACCCAGAAAGTATATATACTGTACACATATACAACCCAGAAGGTATATATACTGTACACATATATAACCCAGAAGGTATTATATACTGTACACATACAGATGCAGCGGCCGTTATTCGAACATATCACGGAGCCGTTTTCGTGTGCGCTGCTGTACTCCACGCGGCCAAACACGCGGTTGATTTGATTGAATTTCATGGATCCCGATTTCTTTGGGTGCAATTCTTCGCGTTTCCGTGACAGAAATGAATGAATTGTAATGTGTACAGTAGAGTACTGTGTCAATTTGCAGGTGTTTAAAAATCAGAACACTAAAATGCAATTTTCTGCACTCGATAAAAACGAGTCAACACGCGGTAATGACGCACGATGACATGGGTATTCCGAGGTATGCAACACGCGGTAATGACGCACTATGACATGGGTATTCCGAGGTATACAACGCGTGATATGTTCGAATAACGAACTGCTGCATCTGTATACAACCCAGAAAGTATATATAGTACACATATATAACCCAGAAAGTGTATATATACACATATATAACCCAGAAAGTATATACACTGTACACATATATAACCCAGAAAGTGTATATACTGTACACATATATAACCCAGAAAGTATATATACTGTACGCATATACAACCCAGAAAGTGTATATATACGAATATATAAACCAGAAAGTATATATACTGTACGCATATATAACTCAGAAGGTATATACAACCCCGAAAGTATAAATGCGCATACTGTATACAACCCAGAAAGTATATATACTGTACACACATATATAACCCAGAAAGTAAATATACTTTACACACACATATATAACCCAGAAAGTATATATACTGTACACATACATAACCCAGAAAGTATTTGGTAAATACAGCCGTATCTACATCTTTTGTTCAATTTTAGATTTGGTGCTCACTGTATAGTAGCTTTTTCTCCAAAGCGTTTTACAGTACCCAGTCATATACTTATATTATAGCGTCTTCAAAAAATAAAAAAAAAATAAAAATATATATATATATATATATATATATATATATATATATATATAACAATAATGAAACCCATTAAATAAGTCAGTGAGGATTTCTGTTGTTCACCATCAGTATATTAACTAGGCAAAATAATTAATTTAAACTCTTATTTAAGCTCTCCTATAATTCAAGAGGTGTTCTTTTTAATGAGGAAATGTTGTCATCATATTATTTTGGTTATTTGCTTTCTCAAGATCCCGCAACGATAAACACAAACAAGTTTAATTACGTTTTCCCTCTATTTTGTATTTAGTTTCTCCCTGCACACCCTCTTTTTCTATAAATGGCAAAGCAGCATTGCTCCTCTCCATATTAAAAAGGCTCGGCATGAAGGATGTCCCTTCATATAGCGAGACAGCTGAAGAGGTGTAATTTTACAGCTCTCTGTGCCTTGTCATTGCCATGATTGAGGTGGACAGAAGGCACAAGAATGGCCAGGGCCTGTAAGCGACACAGACAGGTGTGAGGCGAGGCTTGGGGCAGCAAGTAATACAAAAGGGAGAATGCAGGCCTTACAGGGGCATAAACCAGGAGACCAGCACTTAGGCAGCAAGCACACGGAGCTCTCATGCTAGTGCTTAAGAGGACTTGTAGAAAGGAAAAGAGACTTGTGATTCAATCACAGTCTATGGTCAGAAACCATATGCCCTTCAGTGCTATATGGAAATGCAACGCTTTGAGTTCCAGTCCTCTCTAGCATTGAAGGGGGTACCAAATGGAATGGAAAGTAGCAGGGTAGCGGGTATATAGTGAAAGCTAATTTGTGGGGGATTGTACAGCAATTAGTTAACTGACTGTAAACGTAGATTGTTAGCTTAGGGGTTAAGTAATCGCGTAAAAAAATCTTGCAGGTGTTCTTAAAAACTGAAGTTCATGGGCCTCAGAACTGAGTTACACTTGCCATTCCTTAAATTCCAATCACTGGTTTAAGTGACTTATATGGCCATATGAAGCAGCAACAGAAAACGAGAGAACATTCTGAAGTAGAACTGGACAGACAGCATTCCGGTAATTATTGGTGGAGCGTGTGTTATTGGCTTATGTTCATCGTGTTTTGTTTATTTAACAATTGCGCTATTATCTTATCAATGCGATCAAACTATTTTGCTCAGGTTAGATGTATGGTTATCATGGATATATGGGTATAGTATTTTCTGCTCACGTGAAAATGTATTTTTGAATGCTGCAGGTATGTGTTAAAGTTCAACTTCTATTCTGCCACAGATATCTCTGTTGGCCACTTCTGAACGCAAAGGGTTAACTGCACTTAACTATATAGAGACTTTGAGGGGGGTTCTTGTCTTATGCAAAAAAAAACATAGTCTAACAAATGCTATTAACCTCTTAAATGTCATTAACCCCTTAAATGCAACTAACCCTCGTCTAGAGATATCAATTAAAAACTCCAATTGAAGCAATACAAATATTATTTGACAAGTTATATGCTTGGTTTGCATCAGATGCATAAGAAGTTAAACGGACAGCCACAATGCGGCTTTTTGCCTTAAAACATGGAAGCCTTGAAATCTGTCTTGAAATGAAATGTAAATGAAATTGGTGAAGCAGAGAGAATCATAATTTGGAGTTCTGTGTTGCACAGCCAGCACTCTATCTAATACAGCATGTATGCTTTGTTATTTAATATCTAAATAGTCAAAACATTATAGTGAGATCTAAATATACTATTTACTTGAAACATTTCAAAAACATGACAGCAATGCTTATAAAGTTGGTATAAATGTCCCACTGGTTATACAATAAATAGATACATCTGGTATACCCCACAAAGACTTTTACCTCCAGAATGCAAATTGGCCAAAGTATTCCTTTATTTACTTGTTTTCTTTAATTTTGTATAGTACCGTTTCCATTTTATTTTATTCTCTACGGTAAGAAAACCCAGTAATCAGAGTTAATCACCACCTTATACAGTGTGTTAAAGGGCCTGTGCATTAAAGGAGTCATTTATCCATAAACCTAATGCTAAGGCAGACACTGGGAACATGGAGCTCTGATTACTAAAGCCTGCTGGCGGAAAAACGAAGGCAAAACCGGTAAAAAAAACCCTAATCTAATTAAAAGCAATTGGGATTTCTTTTAATAAATCTGGTGCAGTTATTTTGCGCTGGTCCTTCCCCAGTTTTGCCGCTGGGAGACTTTAGTAAATAATCCCCCATGTATCTCCAAGGGGGTCATTCTATAGTGTTCGAAGAGGCCCATTGGGGTTTCACTGTTGTCTTCTCCTCTTCGAACGATATAGCATTACAAAGTAGATCTTCCCTCTAAGTTAGGGGTGGGCAACGCTATCTAGTCCTCAAGGGCCACCACAAGGTCATGTTTTTAAAGATATCCCTGCTTCTGCACAGGTGACTCAATCGGTGTCTAAGACTGAGTCACTGATTGAGCCACCTGTGCTGAAGCAGGGGTTATCCTGAGAACCTGACCTGGTGGTGGCCCTTGAGGACTGGAGTTGCCCACTCCTGCTCTAAGTGCTGATGTCTGCATGCATCAACTTTTACCGTTTGGCGAAGGCTATAGGAGGAGTTGACCTGGTCTCATATCATCCTAATCCAATGTATGAAATGACGTTTGTGTCACTCATTCATTTCTTCTTGGATTTTATGGCGTTGAAACAATCTGCTGAGTGTGAATGAGAGACAACTTCTTTGGATAATGAATCCAAAGTTTTACAAGTTTTATACATCGGATGTGGAGGCAAGAAAATGTGTTTTCCTACTATGCATCTAGTAGTCTCGCACTTCAGTATCTTGGTCCCCACCATTTTTTAGCCCGTGAGTCACAAGGAGATTGGGAGCCATATTTACTAAGCAGTGATAAACTGAAAGGTACCTTATGGCCGATATACTTAAATGGGATGTAAGATGGCTTAGCACCACTTAGTAAATATGGCCAGCAGGTATTTTTCAAGGTCACACAGAGATGGCAGTATTTGAGCCACATGGAGAGTTATATATCAGTGTCCAAATCTGCAGGTGAGACCCCTTGTTATATAACCCTTAATTATGTTTCTTGGTGCTGCCACTCACAGCAGTTTGTAGCTGCGGCTGTGAACATGTGTTCAAATAAACCACAACTGTAACACAAGAACTAAGCAGGAAACAGGGGGGGGGGTGCTATTATCAAGGTCTCCCAAATGCAAAACTGGGGGCAATGTGGAACAAATAAAAGCTCCAGGTTCCCCAAAGGAAAAGGATCCTATTGAATCCAATGAGATAATTTTTTTATCTCTGGTAAATTTAGAGCCATTTTTATTTGCACTGATTTGGACTCAGTTTTGCAGCTTGGATACTTGATAAATTGCCCCCCATGATGTCTGGGTTGGGATTCTGGAGCCTATCCCCAGTCAGTTTCTCATAGTGACAAGAAGCTTATGTCTGGGTGTAGGTTGGGTAAAACCTGTGCTTTTATTCCCCTCTGAAAATAGTCCATTATTTTAGCACTGCTTCTCCTGCAAATAATGTAGCCAAGTTATCCATATTGCACTGTGATATGACCAAACCAGGGACATGTTTAGTTACAATTAATGATGCCTTAGCAACAATATATCATTTTCTGTACTGATCTCGTAGTGACTACTTTGCTGATGTTTTCTGATATTTAAGACTTAACTGACTTACGTCAATGTGTGTGTGTGTGATTTCTATGTTGTAAAAATAGAAGTGAATTTTTAAAAGCTCAAAATGTTTATTTTTAGTCACATGAATATATTTACGTCATGGGATATTTATATTTTATGTTTGAATAAATGAGGGGATGAAAGGCTGACCGTGTAACCTCAGCAGATTCTGGAAGGTCATATTCCTTCTCATGTGAGATAACATGCTTCTTTATATACCCATATGAATTACACTGCTATGGAATGTAAGGAAGTGTGTGGTTTCGCTGAGATCATCGTCATACAACATTAACCCTTCCACTCCCAGGAAAGCAGCTGCTCGCTCAACTCTACGAGTGTCCAATGAAGGTCAATTGATTTTTGGTCTATAGGATTCATTCTTGCATTTACCATTCTCTAACTGAACATAATCCATCAACAAAGGAAAGTAGAGAAAGAAATGAGTAAATCATGAAAGATAGTATATTGTAATTAAGTGTCTTTAAAACCCATAATGTCCCTGTCTCCACACCAACATACATGTTTCAAAAATATATTTGTATGCCATGTTGTACTGTAGATAGTAATATTCAGGCACAAGTCCTTGCCCTTTACATTGTGCAGTCTTATTGTTGGGTCCCTGGAGTGCAGACAGCTGAAGGGACTTGCTGAAGGTCAAAAGGAACTAATTTGAACCAGGTGAATCCTTGTAAAGGCAGGAATATTACCACTGTACTACCCCTCATTCTGCTTTTCTATCTATCTTCATCTGACACCTGAGCTTAACACACCAATAAAAGGCACATCGGGAAGCTGTGGGCAACTCATGAAAATGAGCATGTTGGTATAGTATTCCATAATCAACATATGATTGTTTCACTATTTGAATGTCAAACACGGATATATTTTCTACATGTTGCCATTTATGGACCAAAGTCTATATTTAAAATAAGAGGCTGTCTTTTCAAAATGTATTGAATGGAGAATGGAAGTTGGTTTCAAAAAGACCTTAACCATTTGTCAAGATCCTGCTCTCTTTTCTATCCTTCCAATGCTAATATCATGAGTACAGGGGTCTAGGATTCTGATCCCTCTGATCTGTTTATATTACAGAGTTTGTCATAATTGATCCATGAAGAAGAACTATAGGTATTAACGTACGTACATACGTACGTGCGTGCGTGTACTGTAAATATTACTGTATGTTCATTTGCATGTCTTAGACAGGTCTGCAACCTTGTCTTTCACCATTATCGCCCAGCACACAGCACTTCCACTGCAGCAAGGGATTCTGGGAAACGACATGCAAATGAGCACACAGTGCCACCTTTTGTCTCAAGCTCATATTACACGAGCAACCCTTAAGCCAATGCATGCTGATTTAAACAAAGCTTTTAAGCAAAGGCTGGGGTGAGATGCAAAGCCAGTAAACCCACTCACAGACATGTTTCAACCTTGATGGGTATCATCAGTGTGAGGTTGGTTGCTGGCTATGCTGGTTTGAGATTAAGAGTAGGTATTCACCACCCTTATTAAGGTTATGGTGGGTAAAAAAAGTGACAAAAACTCTCCACAGTAAAACATATAGCAACTGTAAATATTACTGTATGTTCATTTGCATGTCTTAGGGCTGTAATATACAGCATGCGGCCGTGCGTTCCTATGCGAACGCGTGTGCACGTACCGCATGCTTTTCGTGTATATAGTGCCGGGAGCTGCATGTAAGGTATATGTGTGTGTATGTGCGTGTATGTGTATGTATGTGTGAGTATATGTGTGTGCATGGGTTGTGTGAGTGAAAGTAAGTCCTAGATAAGATTTTTTTAAACAAAAATAACTTTAATAAATATTTTTTTTTTTAGTTCTGCAGTTATTTACACACGCACACAAACACACATCCATACAAACACGCATACATGCATATATACATACACACATACACACACATACATACATTTGAGCGCAGGCAGAGGCGCGAAAAGATGAATTTCCTCATCTTCGCCGCTGTCTGTTGGCTCCCCTCTCCCTGCTGTGCGCGCGTGACCCTTCTATAGAAAGGCTGACTAACGTCAGCCACCTAAAAATCTGCGCGCACACACAGCGTAGCACACGCCCGGCACTATAGAACGTGCTTTAGACAGGTCTGCAACCCAGCACAACACAGCACTTCCACTGCAGCAAGGGATTCTGGGAAATGACATGCAAATCAGCACACAGTGCCACCTTTATAGATCTATCTATCTATATATATATATATATATATATATATATATATATATATATACTGTACTATTTCAAGTGTGTGAGTGTGTGCTTGTGGTTAAAGGTCATATAGTACTTGTACTTACACCTGTCTTTCATATTTGTATTGATATAATACTTAAATCTAATCTTCTCACTCATATATGGAATGCCGTGTTTAAATTCAGTTTTCAGAGAGTCGGAACGAGTGAGACAGACTTTTTACTAAAGAAAACACAGCAAAACTGCCAGTTTTTTTTTTGTTATTTCATGAATACAAAACTTGAGTAACTTTTGGATGAATACAAAGCTTGTATGATATGTGAAAGGAGCTCAACAAAGATGATTATTTATTTATAACGTTTTTGTTTTCCAAAATCTAAATTGTTGCACGTACATGTCTCAATGCATGTGGATTTGGTACAGTTGGGAACCAATACTTTCGATCAATACAATCAATATGGTTTGTAGAAACAATGTTGTGTTTTTAGTGTTGCAACATCTGTGACTCCCTATCATTATTTGGCCTCTAGAACAGAGCCAAATTGGCCGACAGAATCCCAAAGCAACGTGATCAGACTGATTAAAGTAACTTCATTGAATATACTTCCATTCTATTCAAAACGCAGATAGAATACTTTTTAAGTTAGGAAAGTAAAAATGCTATAACAGCAGTGTGATTACAGCATACTACCAATACAATGAACGCATACAGTGATTTACCACTGTCCAAGCTACAGGCAGCTGGTAAATAATAACCCACATAAAACCTCAGAGGTTAAGAAAACATATTGCTTTTATCTCCGCTTCTTTATGTGTTTGTGACCTTAACACAGTCTTCGACTGAGCCACCTGTGCTGAAGCAGGGATATCCATAAAAGCTGGCCTGTTGATGGCCCTTGAGGACTGAGTTTGTGACCCCTGCTTTAACAGCTGAAAGAATGTTGTTTTTCTCAGGTACACACAAAACAGTGTCTCGCTGACATCAGGCAGGTGACCATGTCATATGTATGTACCCCATGCGTCCTCCCCCTTAGGCCTCTCCTTGTCTGAGACGTGTAGGAGAAGATCCCCCCTTAAGTTCTTGCTTTTAAAAGCAAGTCACTGCAAGCTCCTGGCTAATGTGCCTTTTGCTGCGTGGAAACTTTTTGTGTTGTAGGGTCTCAATTAGGTTTATTACACCCATTACGATGAATGCCAGACTAAAAGGGCTTAAAGAGGCAGGCCAAACAGGCGAATGTCTTAGCGTTTTTTTATTTTTTATTATTCTTTTTATCATAGGTTTTGAAGCAGGGGGTCTCCGGAGCTGGACCCCATTAATCTCAGCTCCAGGGACCCCCTGCTTCCAAAGATACGGACCTCTGTATGGGTGCAGGTAGCCGCTCTGCACGGCTGGCAGGGATAACGTAATGGCCGCTTTCAAAGCCGCCATGTTCTGCGAGCCAATAGGAAGCCGTGCCGTCATCCGGGGTGGCTTCCTATTGGCCCACGTGATGAAGGAGCTTTAAAAAGCAGAGAGGTACTGGCACCCATTAGGGAGGTAAGTGTATCTGGAAGCAGGGGGTCCCCCCAGCTGAGATTGATGGGGTTCATCTCTGGAGACCCCCTGCTTCAATCCTATGTTAAAAAAAATGCACCCTCCTGGATTGCTCCTTTAACCCTTTTGCTGTCAGAGGGTGGGCAATTGTGTCATTACTCATTCTTACACTTTTCATTTGTATAGATGAGGGATGAGGCAGCTGTTTGGGGGCGGGGGGGGGGGGCAGGGGGTTAACCTGGCACTGCATTATAATATACAGTACTGTAGCTATAACATAAAAAAGGTTGAAAGAAATAAGCCACACTTTTCCTACACAATCACGAAAACAAAGATTAACTTTATTTTGTTTAATACTCTGCAAAAAATCATTTTAAATTACTTTACCTTTTTCATTCTGAAAGCATTAAAGCAAAGGTTCTCAACGCGAGTCCTCAAGTCTCCCAACCCCCCAACAGGTCAGGCTTTCAGGATATCCAAGCTTCAGCACAGGTGGCTCAATCAATCCCTGCTTCAGCACAGGTGGCTCAATCACAGGCTCAGTCTTTGAGTGATCCTGACATTGAGCCACCTGTGCTGAAGCTGGGATATCCTGAAAACCTGTCCTGTTGGGGGGGGTCTTAAGGATTGGAGTTGAGCCCACCTGCATTCAGTCACTGAATATAAAAAGAACGTTTCCAGAATAATTTTCTATTTTTTCTGCATTGATAGCATAAGTTTGAATATGTTCCACTCATTGAGTTGTATTTTCCTCCCATATTTCAGATACTGCAACGTTCAAGTTGACCCCGGAAGAAGGAGACACATTTCCATGCACTGCAGACTGCTATAGCTGGTCAAACGGAACCAAGTCCGTCTTCCCTAGAGGTTTGGTCCCCTTCAACCAGCTATTGCAGCGCTGAACTTCGTCAGCCTCCAGGGAAGAGCCGCTGTCTGACCAGCACCCCGCTACTCTGCACATGATGAAAAATTCCATGTCCTGCATCTATACAGAGGCACTGTCCCGGTGACGCATTCCTTTGTAACGCATTGTAAGGCCGCCCGGCACTGAAAGAGTCCAAGCTAACCGCAGTGATTTAAACAATAGGCCAACTTCCATTTAAAACTAGAAAGGTGTTGAGGAGCATGCTTTACTGTAGTGCCGACGGTTATTCTAACACAGACCAGTGGCAATCGCCAAAAAGACCCAGGTACATGCTGGGTACATGCTGGGTCTAGTTTAAGGCAAGTTTATGGCATATCTGCATTGACTAATGGCCCATAAAAGGTACTGGCCCATATTACCAGATGGTGCTATGCCATTAGACAGGTGGCAGAAATGACCTTACAGCCCATTTAAGTGAATGGGACATATGGTGCCTTCCATCACTGTGATGTGTCTCATGGAATAGCACCACTTAGAAAATATGTGCTGCAATGTTTTCACTACAATATTGATTCCCATTTGAGTAAAACGTATCTATTAATGTGAACCGTGGATATTCTGTTTCTAATGCAGTTGTAGTAGCCAGTGTTATCAACATATAGCAATAAGCCCTATCCCACCCCAAACCTTTCTCACTGACTGCCCCACACCTCTGGGATGCCCTTCCCCTCAATATCTGACTAGCGCCCTCTCTATCACCTTTAATACTCATCTTAAAACACACCTCCTTAACTAAGCATATGAGCAGCTCTGAGGCTGATACTATACACCTCATACATCGACCTTGACCCCTGCAGACACACTTTCCTGAACACCTTCCTACTGTCTCTGTATGTTCTTCCTACCTACCAATTAGATTGTAAGCTCTTCATGGAAGGGACTCCTTTTCCTAAGTGTCACTTTTATGTCTGAAAGGACTTCTTCCCATTATGTGTTATTTGTATTATTTGTTATTTAGATGATTATGTCACGTGTATTACTGCGCGATGTACATTAATGGCGTTATAAAAATAAAGATACACATACAATTATAATTACCTACAAATATATATTGTACAAAATATATTCATGTTAACATGTTACCTTTTTTTCAGTGTCTCCATTCTAGGTTTGTTGAAAATCCTCAAAATAAATAATGGGTTTTATTCCCTAAATCCCAACTGTTTGTACTTTTCAGCACTCTGCATTAAAGTCCCATCATGTTGAAATATGCGTCATGTGCTGTGTACTGTATGTGCTCTAGCCGTGTGTGTGCCGAAAACATTCCAGGTCTTTCCAGTACTGAAGGAGTTACCCAAACGTTTTACTCCTTCCATTGGGATTATTTCTTCTTGTTTTTATGCGAGAAGACTTGAGATATTTTTGTTTGCTTGTTCATTTTTAGGCTTTTGAACACTGTCAGGTCTATTTACTCAAGTCCCCATGGGTGCAAAAGTTGGGCAAAACCAGAGAAAAATATCAAGCTATATTCGTCAAAGAAAAGGAACCCCACTGAAAGCAATGGGAGTTTTTCCATGGATAAATCTGGTTCAATTTTTTTAAGCTGCAGTTCAAGGTGCCATTTATTAAAAAAATGCTTGTTTATTTCCCATTCAACACGTGCATCAGTACAATCTGCACACTGACAAGTGATTAGCTAAGTTGCCGATCGATCTGTTTTCCTGTGATCGATCAGCAAAGATTCAGCTCGGGGGTTCTGTTATGACTGCAGAAGAGTACCCAGTTCTGTGTGGATGAGCATGTGACCAGGCAGGCCCTAGATACAATTGGTGCAATGCTGGAGAGAGGGATAAAGGGGTGTCTCAGAAGGGGAAGGGGATTTGACTTTGTAAATGGTTGCTATAGAAACAAAAATGCTTGTTACATTAGAATACATAAAAAAAAGTCTTAATTTTTTTTTTTTTAATGCTACAACTATTTTCTCATACAGAAGTACAGAACTGTTTCATTAAAAAAAACAAAAACAAAAGAAACACATGTGGATATTGCTTGAACTGCAGCTTTAAATGCAGGAAATGTTATGCCCCACCAGGTGGCACTATTAGTTCATCTCTAAGTCATTTGCTATGGAGCATTAACACAGACTTTGCCCCAGTTACGGAGCCGGGAGAATTTAGTAAATAACACCCCATGGCTTCTTATTGCTTTAAAACAGCAATTCCCTCCAGAATCCTCTATGAGTTTAACACACAACATCTTAGTATACTGGTCCCTGCACATGTCCTGCTCTTTAAGTGTTAAAATTATGATTTTCTCCATCTTTAATGTCTGAGATTATCAGGAGGAAGCGTTTAGATTGCACTGCACTCTGGGTAGAGCTCCATTTTAACCTCCCACACACTTACCGTACAGCCACCGTGCAAACACGTACAGTACCATGTATCTCCTGAATGAGGCATTAGATTTTAATAATAAAAACACCACCAGGAAGAGAGAAATCTCCTTAAAGACCCCCCAAAAAATTGCAACCCCCGCAGGACACAATTGGTAAAGAACACCATAATATTGTACATTTTTAAATAACTGGGGTTTTCTGTGCTTTATTTAAAGGAAAAAACTGTCCAAAGACCAAATCTAGGGCTTCAAGAGACAATTCCAACAGTGCATGTGAGGCACTGTTTGTCTATATGAAAAAACACAACAATGTTCTTTTATAACTTGCGCTCTAACTATCTTCCTCCACTCAGTGGCCAGTTTCCCTGTTCTACCATTACCAACATCAGATCCCATCTTGGTCCTGCCAGTCAGACAGGATTGCTAACACCAAAGCTCTGCTGAGTGGCCCAGTTCCAGTGATTACCCTATGACCAAATACATAAAGAAAGCATCAGCCAATAAACTTACAGAGCGGAGTGGGACATTTGGTTGCAGACATTTTGCCACCAAAGTACAGCCGGTGTTCGGCCGCAGACAGGCCCTCTGCTGCCGCCGATCCGCTACTGGAACCTCCCCCGCCAGCTGCTTCTAAAGTAAGTTTTATACTGGTAGGGGGTTAATCTAAGGGGTTTTAACGGTTTGGGTAGGGTGTTAGGGTAGGAGTTAGGGTAGGGGGTTTTAGGGTAAGGGTAAGGGCTTAGGATAGGGGTTTTAGGGTAAGGGCTTAGGATAGGGGTTTTAGGGTAAGGGCTTAGGATAGGGGTTTTAGGGTAAGGGCTTAGGGTAGCAGGTTTTAGGGTAAGGGCTTAGGGTAGCAGGTTTTAGGGTAAGGGCGTAGGGTAGCAGGTTTTAGGGTAAGGGCTTATGGTAGTGGGTTTTAGGGTAAGGGCTTATGGTAGCGGGTTTTAGGGTAAGGGCTTATGGTAGCGGGTTTTAGGGTAAGGGCTTAGGGGAGCGGGTTTTAGGGTAAGGGCTTAGGGTAGCAGGTTTTAGGGTAAGGGCTTAGGGGAACGGGTTTTAGGGTAAGGGCTTAGGGGAGTGGGTTTTAGTGTAAGGGCTTAGGGTAGCAGGTTTTAGGGTAAGGGCTTAGGGAAGTGGGTTTTAGGGTAAGGGCTTAGGGGAGCGGGTTTCAGGGTAGGGGGGTTTAGGGTAAGGGCTTAGGGTAGCAGGTTTTAGGGTAAGGGCTTAGGGGAGTGGGTTTTAGTGTAAGGGCTTAGGGTAGCAGGTTTTAGGGTAAGGGCTTAGGGGAGTGGGTTTTAGGGTAAGGGCTTAGGGGAGTGGGTTTTAGGGTAAGGGCTTAGGGGAGTGGCTTTTAGGGTAAGGACTTAGGGTAGGGGTTTTAGGGTAAGGGCTTAGGGGAGCGGGTTTCAGGGTAGGGGGGTTTAGGGTAAGGGCTTAGGGTAGCAGGTTTTAGGGTAAGGGCTTAGGGTAGCAGGTTTTAGGGTAAGGGCTTAGGGTAGCAGGTTTTAGGGTAAGGGCTTAGGGGAGTGGGTTTTAGGGTAAGGGCTTAGGGGAACGGGTTTTAGGGTAAGGGCTTAGGGGAGCGGGTTTTAGGGTAAGGGCTTAGGGTAGCAGGTTTTAGGGTAAGGGCGTAGGGTAGCAGGTTTTAGGGTAAGGGCTTATGGTAGCGGGTTTTAGGGTAAGGGCTTATGGTAGCGGGTTTTAGGGTAAGGGCTTATGGTAGCGGGTTTTAGGGTAAGGGCTTAGGGGAGCGGGTTTTAGGGTAAGGGCTTAGGGTAGCAGGTTTTAGGGTAAGGGCTTAGGGGAACGGGTTTTAGGGTAAGGGCTTAGGGGAGTGGGTTTTAGTGTAAGGGCTTAGGGTAGCAGGTTTTAGGGTAAGGGCTTAGGGAAGTGGGTTTTAGGGTAAGGGCTTAGGGGAGCGGGTTTCAGGGTAGGGGGGTTTAGGGTAAGGGCTTAAGGTAGCAGGTTTTAGGGTAAGGGCTTAGGGGAGTGGGTTTTAGTGTAAGGGCTTAGGGTAGCAGGTTTTAGGGTAAGGGCTTAGGGGAGTGGGTTTTAGGGTAAGGGCTTAGGGGAGTGGGTTTTAGGGTAAGGGCTTAGGGGAGTGGCTTTTAGGGTAAGGACTTAGGGTAGGGGTTTTAGGGTAAGGGCTTAGGGGAGCGGGTTTCAGGGTAGGGGGGTTTAGGGTAAGGGCTTAGGGTAGCAGGTTTTAGGGTAAGGGCTTAGGGTAGCAGGTTTTAGGGTAAGGGCTTAGGGTAGCAGGTTTTAGGGTAAGGGCTTAGGGGAGTGGGTTTTAGGGTAAGGGCTTAGGGGAACGGGTTTTAGGGTAAGGGCTTAGGGGAGCGGGTTTTAGGGTAAGGGCTTAGGGTAGCAGGTTTTAGGGTGAGGGCTTAGGGGAGTGGGTTTTAGGGTAAGGGCTTAGGGGAGTGGGTTTTAGGGTAAGGGCTTAGGGTAGCGGGTTTTAGGGTAAGGGCTTAGGGTAGGGGTTTTAGGGTAAGGACTTAGGGGAGCGGGTTTCAGGGTAGGGGTTTTTAGGGTAAGGGCTTAGGGTAGCAGGTTTTAGGGTAAGGGCTTAGGGTAGGGGTTTTAGGGTAAGTGCTTAGGGGAGCGGGTTTTAGGGTAGGGGGTTTTAGGGTAAGGGCTTAGGGTAGGGGTTTTAGGGTAAGGGCTTAGGGGAGCGGGTTTTAGGGTAGGGGGTTTTAGGGTAATGGCTTAGGGGAGCGGGTCTTAGGGTAAGGACGTAGGGAGCGGGTTTTATGGTAGGGGGTTTTAGGGTAAGGGCTTAGGGGGTAGGTTTTATTGTAGGGGTTTTTAGGGTAAGGACATAGGGAGTGGGTTTTAGAGTAAGGGCTTAGGGTAGCAGGTTTTAGTGTAACGGCTTAGGGTAGGGAGTATTAGGATAAAGACTTAGGGCAGGGAGTTTTAAGGTAAGGGCTTAGGGTAGAAAGTTTTAGGGTAAGGGCTTAGGGTAGCGGTTTAAGGGTAGTGGTTAAGCTTAGACACTTACATTAGCAGCGGAGCAGCTGGCAGCGATATGTCCCACCGACGGGTTAAGTCGCAGCAAAGCGTCAGCGGTCATTTGGCCACAACCAAATATCCCAGACCATTTACAGAGGGGGAGGAGGAGCGCAGGTGTGCTCAATGGTATATGTGAATAAAAAAATAAAGCAAATATAGTGCAGATTGTAGATACTGGTATATATCACTCAGTATCTACAATCTGCACTATATTTGCGTTATTTTTTATTCACATATACCATTGAGCACACCTGTGCTCCTCCTCCCCCACAAGCAAAGACATCTTACATCCCAGGACCTGGAACAGTCCTTTCTGAGGAAGTTGAGCAGCATTTAACTCTTTGTATAATCATTTTATATCATTGGTTGGTGAAGGTATTTTATAAGTGTTTTTCACATTATGTGGTTTATTAAATTTTAAGACACTCTTTTTCACATTTCACCTTTGGAAGCGCCAGTCCATTCCCCCTCCCCCCCCCTCCCCCCCCTCCCCCCTCCCCCCCTCCCCATTCCCCCCTCCCCCCTCCCCATTCCCCCCTCCCCCCCCTCCCCCCCTCCCCCCCCCCTCCCCCCCTCCCCCCCTCCCCCCCTTCCCCCCTCCCCCCCTCACCCCTCCCCATTCCCCCCTCCCCCCCTCCCCCCTCACCCCCTCCCCATTCCCCCTCACCCCCTCCCCATTCCCCCCTCCCCCCTCCCCCCCTCCCCCACTCCCCATTCCCCCCTCCCCCCTCCCCCACTCCCCATTCCCCCCTCCCCCACTCCCCATTCCCCCTCCCCATTCCCCCCTCCCCATTCCCCCCTCCCCCCCTCCCCCCTCCCCCCCTCCCCCACTCCCCATTCCCCCTCCCCATTCCCCCCTCCCCATTCCCCCCTCCCCATTCCCCCCTCCCTTTTTGTATTTTTCACATTTACAGAGGGCTATGTACTGTATCTTGTGAACAGCATTTTGGCATTTAAATTGACACCAAGATAGATACTTTGAACATGTGTTGAAAATCTCTCACGTTGGTTCATGTATCAGAGTGGTTTGAATTTAATGTGACTGCTTCATGCATGAACCTGGTTAGTGGATATTGAATGAGTTGGAGTGGAGTTACCCACCAACATACAGTATTATTTTGGAATCAAGTTCTCCATCTAGATAAATCCTTTTTTTTTCCTTTGGTTAGCATAAACAAAAGTCCACATTAACTACAGTGGTTTAAACTCTAAGACCAAAGATCTGTATCATATTTAAGATACTTGATTTACACATTTTACATCTGATTTTAATAACGTCTCGTTATTAGCACTGAGATAACAGTTCTCTGTAGATCTGGGCTTTATTGTTCATTAGTCGCCTTATTGCAATAATGCATTTCACCACAAGATGGCCCCAACAACACATAATAATACTGCCGTGTATGATTGACATCTCAATGTCTAAGATCATTCATATGCTTGGCAATGTGGAAGTACAGATGCTGTATGCTGAATGATTGTCCTGCATAGTAAGGCTGGGAGTGCCAATGTCTAGTTTGTGTGGAGACAACGATTTATTATTTAACTCTTTCACGGCACATACCTTCATTATACTATAGGGAGAAGGAGTGGCTCAGTGGGTAAAGACACTGACTGACACTGAGATTGCTGCAGGGGAGCCTGGTTCAATTCCCGGTGTCGGCTCCTTGTGACCTTGGGCAAGTCACTTTATCTCCCTGTGCCTCAGGCACCAAAATCATAGATTGTAAGCTCTACGGGTGCAAAATGTCTCTGTAAAGCGCTGCATACAATTAGCAGCGCTATACAAGAACATGCTATTATTATTATTATTATTATAAGTATACACGCTATATTGAAAATACAATAGAAGTATGGTACAGTTGACAATTGATACCTATTTACTGATGATTATGTATGCAGTGTCTTAGTATAAATTACAGTCACAACTTGTTTCTTCGTCCCTAACATTGCCAAGATCTGCCCTTTGCTGTACCACTCTATTGCTAAAACGCTAATGCATGTCGGAATATTGTAACTTACAGCTCCCTGCCTCATCATTTTCTCCTACACAATCTATCCCAAATTATGCAATTTGAATCATTTCTGCTCATATCTCCGGAACAAAGCCTCAGATTTTAAAATAAAAACGTTGTGTGGGCCGAGCACGCGCATTGTTAATGAAACGTCTTTTTGTTTTGTCACAGAAATTGTATTTGCAATGTTGATGTTTTTAATTTAATTAAAGAGTTTGGAGAGTGAAATGTATTTTATTTATGTTTGTGTTGAAATGTCCATACTATCAGTTGGGATACATGATATAAGTGACTTATGATAACTAAAGTAAGATACATATATTTTTGATTGAAAGTGTCAAAATGCTGTTACTTGTAAAATTATGTAATTCAATGAAAATCAGAAAAATCACATCATATCTGGTCCGCAGGCCACAGTAGGAAGCCTCCCTCCCTTCTCCGATGGTTCCACTGTGCTCTCTCTCTTTACAGGAGCTCCCTATACTTAAGGCCAGCGATGCACACATGTCTGCAGTGAGGGGAATCTATTTGGGGCCTACGGGCAGGTTAGTGCCTAGTCCGGGAGCTTGGCAGGCTCCCCAGGCATTACCTTACCTTACAAAGATACGCCCTTTCCTCTGTTACTCGACTGCTTAAACTTTGACTCAGGCCCTCATTCTCTCCCGTCTCGATTACTGTAAACGTCTGCTATCCGTCCTTCTGCCTCTCAACTGTCTCCATTACAATCTATCCTAAACGCTGCTGCCAGAATCACTCTACTCTTTCCTAAATCTGTCTCAGTGTCTCCCCTGCTGAAATCACTCTCCTGGCTTCCTATCAAATCCCGCATCTCGCACTCAATTCTCCTCCTCACTTTTAAAGCTTTACACTCTTCTGCTCCTCCTTATATCTTTAGCCAGGTCCCTTCCGGTCCCCCAGTGTAATCCTGCCTTCCCCTAACCTCCGCTGCTGCTGGGGCGAGCGCATCTCCGGAGGTTCCGGTGGCTGCCTCTGCAGGGCGCCGCCATGTTAGGTTGCGTGCGCGCGCATCGTCGGAGGTTCGCGCATGCGCAGAGTCAGCGGTGGCCATTGGAGTTCGTGTATGTGTAGGGGCAAATGTGCGAGCGGTGGCCAATAGGAAAATTCTCTGAGTTGGGACTATGTGCCCCAATAGCCTCGAGGGCAGATCACCTGACGGAACAGAGCCAATAGGGCTGTAGCATTCACTGTACCAGGGAATAAGATACATTTTGCGTGCTGGGCGAGTTAGTTGATGCGGGGATAGAGAGAGAGGAAGAGGTGCATGTGCAGGGGTCAGTGACCCTCTGCATTAGGTCAGCATACCCCTAGGCACCAGTTAAGGCCCTGAGACACCACCAGTTTGTGACTGCTGTAGGGAATGCCCCTTAGATAGGGACCTTGTCTGGTTAGTAATCAGTGCTAGTCAGGGACACAGCTGCTGCGCTGAGTAACCTGCTCTTCCTAGTCTGGGACCAGACTATCGGACTGAAGATAAAGACTATCCTCATGCTGGAGACTCTCCCTGTGGTGGGAGCTCATCACGGACGACATCGTGTGACCGGCGGATCCTTTGTTTTTTGTGTGGACACACCCGGCAGGTACCTCTCCATCTACGTGCACCAACAACTCCATACAGTTCAGGCGCTGATCATGCCTAGAGGGGTGGGCTCCTTTTTGGGGACACTTGGTGGATTACGTGACCAAGGGGATTCTTATAATACTGTGGACACGGTGGTGGGACAAGGCCCTGCGAGGTGGAGGTATAGATGTACTCATTAGTGCATTGTTTATTCTATGCTAATTCAGTTAAGAGAATAGTAAAGGTTGTTATTATCATCTGTGTATTGCTATTATTGATTCATGACCAGGGTAAACTCACACCCTTTGGGATCCTGGACAAGTGGTGCAGCTGCCAGTTACTATATTTGTTGCCCCAGGCTCCCCGTGGCGGAGGCTAAGATCTCTCTGAGCCAGCAGGTGAAGCTAGCACCAGTAGACCCTTTATGTTAGAGGGAAAAAGGGCTACACATCTCAGCCCTAATTTCTCGCTATGCACCATCCCGACTCTTGCGTTCTGCTCAAGGATGTCTTCTTTCTACCCCCTTGTATCTAAAGCCCTCTCCCACCTTAAACCTTTCTCACTGACTGCCCCGCACCTCTGGAATGCCCTTCCCCTCAATACCCGACTGGAACCCTCTCTATCCCCTTTAAGACCCACCTTAAGACCCACTTGCTTTAAGAAGCATATGAATAGCACCATGGCTAATACTATACACAATACATAAAGCTTGGCCCCCTGCAGACGCACTTACCAGAATGCCCTCCTTCTGTCTCTGTTCTTTCTCCCTACCAATTAGATTGTAAGCTCTTCGGAGCAGGGACTACTCTTCCACAATGTTACTTTTATGTCTGAAGTACTTATTCCCATGATCTGTTATTTGTATTATTTGTTATTTATATGATTGTCACGTGTATTACTATTGTGAAGCTCTATGTACATTAATGGCGCTATATAAATAAAGACATACATACATACATATCTTCCTCTTCCCTGGCTCCGGATGATCTGCCAAGGTCTTCCCTGTCCCGCGGAGGACATCCTGTCAATCTTCCGGCTGCGCCAGTCCCAAGATAGCTGCCGCTGTGCTACACACCACCCATACCTAACATGTGGCGCCAACAGCAAGATGGCTGCCACAACCTTCCCGATCCCACATTACTATGGGTGCACTCTTGATTGGCTGTAACGTCCCATGTGCTGCTACCTCCACCGCAGGGCTTCTGGGAGTTGTAGTCCTGCTATTTTACTTCAGCCATGATGTCTCCTATGGAGGTAAGAGGAGCACCCTGCTACATAAATAAAAATATACATTAACACAAGATATTATTTAGGATAGTAGTACCTGATAGTTACCCAAATTCTGAACATTAAATAAGTATGGAGCTGATACTCCACAGAGGCCCATTGGGTATTCTATGTTTGCACCAGCATCAGTTTTCTATCGGGCTCGATATACTGTATGTACTGTATTGGTCCATTGCGAAGATGAAATCAGACGAAAATACATATAATACATTTGCCGTGCTCTCAGGCCTATGGGGCCTGATGGGAAGTCACTTACATGTGGTGGCCACCTCCTTGCTTCCGCCCTCCTTCCGAATCGCAGTGTCAAATTACGTCACTATGTCATGTCGCGTCTGACGGCTGCGACATCATTTGACACTGCGATTCGGAAGGAGAAATAGCGCAGCAACAGGAAGGCGGCCGCCACATGTAAGTGCCACGGGGCGCTGTCACTAATAAAGTGTATTTTGATATTTTGGCACACTTCTGTAGAGTGCCCCCATTGTATTTAGGGTGTCCCGCCCTCTGTTTGTGTTGACCTATTCGGTCCCTGGCTTTCTAATGTCATTGTTATGTCTAATAAAGGGGCAATAGAACATGTTGGGCACAGTTCAGTTATATACTGTGAGTAATATTCTGCCATGAGTTATCCTGCATTGATAAGCAGTTCGTCAGCACTAAAGAGAGTGAAGAAAACAGAGACGTGGCTAATTCCTGCCTACTATCTATTAAACCTCATCGCCTTCCACAAGGTTAAAATGGTGGTTTCCAATCTTTTTTTTAAGCTGCCCCCCCTCCCTTCCCCCCATACAATTGTTTTACCTTTGGGACCCACGTTCTGTATTTGTTCCGCAACGCAAAATGACTAAAATGTAGTTATTGGACTCCCCCAAAAAATTCTGTTAAAAACAATATGGGGGTTTCACTTAGTAGAACACTGTACATTATTTTGGTTACTGTTGCACGGAATCTCTCTCGAAGCCCAACTCTCTGGCCTGTAGTCATGAAGCCGCGATGCAGGACATTGTGCAACAGCTTGCAGTAAATGACATTGACTTAAATGGCAGTAACCACCAGATCGGTTGCAATATCCCGCATCGCAGCTTCATGAATCCTGGCCTCTGTGTTCTTGTCACTCTCTTTCCAGCTCTTTCTTAGGGAAACATTAGGATTTCCAGTCAAGAAGATCAATGATTTTTTATGGTGACCAAAAATACAATTTTAGCGGCCAGAAGAGGGCAGCAAAACAGTGACAATCGGGCCTATTGACTAGTCTGACAAAACTACCTTTGCAAAACAATACTGGTGGCGTTCGCACAAAACTATGCAAAGAAAATCCCTAAATGAATAGTTACTTTAATTTGCATTTAGTTCTTGAAATAAGGCCCAGAAAGCTCATTTTACAGAGTGGCCCGCCTTAGAGCCGCCTGCAGTTCCTGGCACCATTGGGCACCCTCGGAAGACAACTCTCCATGACCCCACATGCCAGTAGGCTCCATGACCCCCCCGCCTGGTAGCGGCCCTAGCTTCTTCCCTGCTGTCACGGGAGGCCAGGCATTTACACCTTTTTACCGGGATCATTCATTGAGCAAAACCAAGGAGTTAAAACAAATTGTTATTTATTTAATTGAAACAGACGTACACACAGTGGATTACAATTATACAGAGGAAAACACACTTACTGGGGACTGGGCTACAAAACTAACCTTTCCTAGTTGATATAGCACAGAAAACAAAGTCTTTACAAGTCCTTATGAATTCAGCGGTGCGCAAACTGTGGGGGCACGCCCCCTTGGGGGGTGCAAGATTATGTAGGGGGGGCGCGGGCTGCTTGCAGGGAAACCTGGGGGGTGGGCAGAGCTGTGCACGGGCGGCCAGAAGCTCCGTGCTGCTGCTTCTATGTGTCTGTGTCTTGCAGAGGGGGCGGGGCTTCTCTCTGCACACAGACAGCCCCTCCTTCTCTTCCTGTCTGCCTCCCGCACCAGTTTTCAGCAGCATTTGTGTTGGGGGATCGGAGCATGTCACCCCCCCGCCACCCCAGGAGAAAGTAAGTGTGTGTGTGGGGGGGGGGGGGATATTTGAGTGTGTGTGTTGGGGGGGGGATTGAGTTTGTGTGTGTGGGGGGGGATTGAGTTTGTGTGTGTGTGGGGGGGATTGAGTTTGTGTGTGTGGGGGGGGATTGAGTTTGTGTGTGTGTTGGGGGGGGATTGAGTTTGTGTGTGAGGGGGGTTGAGTTTGTGTGTGGGGGGGGGGTTAAGTTTGTGTGTGTGTGTGTGGGGGGTGGGGGGGGTTGAGTTTGTCTGTGTGTGGGGGGGGATTGAGTTTGTGTGTGTGTGTGTGGGGGGGGGTTGAATTTGTGTTTGTGTGGGGGGGGGGATTGAGTTTGTGTGTGTGGGGGGGGGGGATTGAGTTTGTGTGTGTGTGTGGGGGGGGCGATTGAGTTTGTGTGTGTTGGGAGGGGATTGTGTGTGTGTGGGGGGGGGGGATTGTGTGTGTGTGTGGGGATTGAGTTTGTGTGTGTGGGGGGATTGAGTTTGTGTGTGTGGGGGGATTGAGTGTGTGTGTGGGGGGGATTGTGTGTGTGTGGGGGGGGGATTGTGTGTGTGTGGGGATTGAGTGTGTGTGTGTGTGGGGGGGGATTGTGTGTGTGTGTGGGGGGATTGTGGGGGGGGGTTGTGTGTGTGTGGGGGGGGGGATTGTGTGTGTGTGGGGGGATGGTGTGTGTGGGGGGGTATTGTGTGTGAGTGTGTGGGGGGGGATTGAGTGTGTGTGGAGATTGAGTGTGTGTGTGTGTGTGTGTGTGTGTGTGTGTGTGTGTGTGTGTGTGTGTGTGTGTGTGTGTGTGTGTGTGTGTGTGTGTGTGTGTGTGTGTGTAGGGATTGAGCATGTGTGTGTGTGTGTGTGTGTGTGTGTGTGTGTGTGTGTGTGTGTGTGTGTGTGTGTGTGTGTGTGTGTGTGTGTGTGTGTGTGTGTGTGTGTGTGTGTGTGTGTGTGTGTGTGTGTGTGTGTGTGTGAAGGGATTGAGCGTGTGTGTGTGTGTAGGGATTGAGCGTGTGTGTGTGGCGGGGATTGAGCGTGTGTGTGTGGGGGGGGGGGGATTGAGCGTGTGTGTGTGGGAGGGGGGGGATTGAGCGTGTGTGTGTGGGAGGGGGGGATTGAGTGTGTGTGTGTGTGGATTGTGTGTGTGTTTGTTTGTGTGTGTGGGGGGGGATTGTGTGTGTGTGTGGGGGGGGGATTGTGTGTGTGAGTGTGTGGGGATTGAGTGTGTGAGTGTGTGGGGATTGAGTGTGTGAGTGTGTGTGGATTGAGTGTGTGAGTGTGTGGGGTGTGTGTGGGGGGGGGGATTGTGTGTGTGTGTGGTGATTGATTGAGTGTATGTGGTGAGTGTGTATGTGGTGATTGATTGATTGTATGTTGTAATGCAGTGGTGCGCAAACTGGGGGGGCAATGAGGCGCAAGATTATTTAGGGGGCGCAGGCGGCGTGCGACGACAACTGGGTGCACGGGCCGGCAGACGCTGTGCGCGGGAGGACGCAAAAGCTGTGGGCGAGGGGCGGCCAAGAAGATGTGCACGGGCGGGCAGCCGAACATGTGTGCGGGTGGCTGAACAGGATAGTGCAGGTGGCGGCCACGTGATGGTGTGTGTGCGCACGCGCAGGGGCTTCGGAGGTACGGGGAGGAGCACGCCCGAGCACGGTGAAGTCAAACGCCCCTCCTTCGGTGTCTGCCCTGCAATAGCGCTGTGTTCCTGCTCTCCTCTGCTGGCAACCTGCCCTCTGCGATCCTCTGCGAGTGAAAGGGTCGGCTGCCACTATATCAATCATACTATGAACGTACAGAAATAATGTAAAAAAACTGTGAAAAAACAACATTGAAAACGGGAAAAAAATAATAATAATGTAGGTAGGAGTGTGGATGACAATGGGGATAGCAAGACAAAAAGCATGGAGGGGAAGGAAGAAAAAAAAGGGGGGGGAGAGGGAAAGGAGGTAGCAAAGAGGTGGATGAATGCCCCCCCCCCCCCCCCAAAGGATTGCCTTTGTGCACGTACGCTCTCCCAAGCTTGGGGCTTGGGGAGACAAACAAAATTGACTTTGAAGTGCGCTCAGCAGCAGTCAATACACACACAGACACACACAGACACACACAGACACACACAAATAGCCCCTATCCACGCTTGCAAAATTATGCAGGACACCCTGCGCTCATGCTTGGAGAGTTGGTGATGTCACCGCTTCAGCGGCAGCGTGGACACAGCCTAATTTAAGTATTTAAACATATTTGGATTTATATTGTATACCGTTTAATAAAAGTTTTTTTTTTTTCATGTGATTTTGATAACATCAGGAAGGGGGGGCCTGAGAAATTTTATGGATGAAAAGGGGGGCTCGGCATAAAAAGTTTGCTCACCCCTGCTTTAGATGACCGGGACTAAGCCCAAAATATCCTGGAACTGAACTCAGCATGCAGTTCCTGACACCACCGCTCTTTCCACTCTGGAGGTGCTGAAATCCCTTGACCGGGAGCGAGTACCAAATGTTCTGGTACTCTTTTCGGCATGCAGTTCCATCCACGACCGCTATGTTCCCTTTTCAGAACTTGGCCCGAAATGTGGGACTTACTGTAGAAAATTTCTTGCCTTGAAATTTCTGAAGTCGGCTCGCGTCTATTTCTCACAGAGCATCTTTTGGTTGGTTCAAATATGCAGCTGCAGTCTTGGCGCTTACAATCTCCTGAGCTGATTGGCTACTAGGCTTCCTATAGGATTTCAGTCCCATTCACAGAATACCTCAGCCAATCAGAGCATGGAAATTTTGCCACCAGCCTATCAGCGTTTTGCCGGTACCGTGAAGCTAGGCGGGCACGGTTTTCAATTCTGCAAAGGGTCATGCGCCAACCTGGCACCTCTGCCTCTTAGTATATTGAACCCCCCCCCCCCCGCCGAGCCAGGCGCCTCAGAGTCTGGGGCCGGGCAAATGGTCGCCTGATAGCCCTCATTCATGCCAGGACGTGGGTACTTAAGGAGAGCTCCGGTTCTCCTCCCGCCCTAACACCATGCATCTCTGTGGCTTTCAAGTCCGGGACCTGAGCAGATTTAGTGGCACCAACTTGGTAGCCAGCTGGTCTCTCGGAACCATGGACTTAGAAATCCCCAGCTCATACAGTATACAGTGCACCAAGCATTATACCTTTTAGACATTCACGTTTAATAAAATATACTTGGATACTGTGCCTTGCTAAAAATGTCTAAGTCCTTCTTTGGTGTCAGGGATAGAATAAGAATTTATACTTGCTATTGTCACTAGCCTTTTGTCAGTATTGTCAGTAGCCCTGCCACACTGCAAAAAACCTGACTTTACATTTTTACACAAAATGAACCTTGCAGCTTTATCTTATAGCTGGTGCGCCCCATGAACCCTTACACCAGGTTCAGGATGACTTGGGCATGAACAGGGCACCCCCTCTATACTAGGGACCCCTGTACTGTTCTGGATATACCTTTATCTCCTATGACCCTTTTACCTTTCTGGTCTGTGCTGAAGCAAGGACTCCTGGCGGTGAGCTGCAAGAATGTTTTCAGGGTAGGATTTTGACCAGAGCATTGTGTTTCAATGTATCCGAGAATCTTACCTGATTCCCGGCTACATTTTTGGGGTATCCAGTAACTCTGGAACCCCGCTACATAGCCAAAATCTGCAAAGACTTTCTCCGCAAAACCCACCCTGAACCACATAGTGTAGCCTAGCAATCTCTGCTTGCTGGCACTCATGGGAAGGCAAAAACATAACAATTCTTTATTGTCACTGTTGCAGGGTACATGCAACCACACGCGGGGTTTCTTGACAAGGCTTATTTATTGAGCCTTAAAAAATACAGCACACAAAAACAAAACAGCTTATTTTCAGCATACAAAAACAAAACAGCTTCTTTTCAGCATACAAAAACCCAGACAGTTCATCAAACATGTATTTTGTAGACAGACAGTAATCTTAGTTCAGGGTTTCAGTACTCTCTCTTGATCAGCCAGCTCTCATGTGTGTGCAGCCTGGCGGTTTTAACAACACCTTGATTATGCAGCTGGGACCACTCTAATTGTCAGGAGCTTCCCAGCTGAAAGTTAACCTCGTCACTGCTGCCCTGCATACTGCACCGACACACTTTATTCGAGCAAATACCCAGTATGTACCTGGCAGATACCTGGAATGCGCCGCTCCTCACCTCTGACAAGCCCCGTTGCGTTTGCCTTCCCAGCCATGGCTCATGCCTGGCTGACGGGTGGCTGATCTGTTAAATGATAATGATTAGGATTTAATAGGCTGCAATGCTTCGCGTGTCTACCAGATGGCATAAATTCATGAATTGTAATGCAGTATATATATATATATACTGTGCAGTATTGCAGCCAGCGGGAATAAAATGCTTCAATCCCTGCCTGGAAAATAACCCAATGCACTCGGGCAGAAAACAGTCACAAACCTCAATACACCCGGGTATACCCGAATTCGTGGGACTAGCCGAGCTCGAATAAAGTGTGTCGCCAGTGTACCTACTCATACGTCTGCCAGACATAGAGCTGGTGACGTTCATTCACCATGTCACAGTCACATATTTTACATATAAGCACAGTATTACATACACAATAATCAGGTTCAAGAGCTGACATTCTAGGACCCCAAAACATGGATCAGGGGCAACCAAGTGTGCTTGACCTTTATTAGTGAGCCTGGTTACCCCTTCACCGTCACACCGCCACCCCTCTCTGCTTCTCCCATCTCCATCCTCTCTCCTGCTGTGGCCTCCATACAGCCCCCAATGTTGACCAGGCGCCACTCTGTCACATGCTGGTTCCCACTCAGCGGCCTCCCTGGTACCGTCCCTTTACTCGTTGGTCCACCCCCTTTTTACTACTGGTCAGCCCCCTTTTTCTCCTTAAACACTGCTCACCATGGGAATGGATGCCCGCCACCCCCCCCTAGAAGGATGTAAGTCACTAGACCTAATACTCCAGGTGCAAGTTAGCATGGAGGTGGGTCTCCATCTTGGTGGGCATTGAGAAAACCAGGAGAAAAACAAATAAGGCCATCAGTAGATTTAACCCCCCTTCCCTTGCGAAGGTTGAGGACAGGAGAGGTAATTGGCACAGAAGGGACGGGGTGCACCTCAAATGAAGGTAGAAATATTTTAGCTATCACCTAAGGCAGCTTCTACAGGCAAACGGTCTTGAGAGGGTTTTTGAGCTGCTTTTCAATTATTACCACAATATTAACATATCACAATTGGTAGAGGTTTTATTTATTGAAATTTTATTTTCACCATGTATGTATTTACTATTGTGTTATAATTGATCACTTTATTCACATGTATTCACTATATATTTGAACTTTAATCTGTGGCACTTGCACATTTTATTTTTCCATTTATTCCGTCAGATAAGAGCGCCCGATTATATATTTCAAATCTAGCTTCTACAGGCAATAAACAATCAGAGCACAGGGTCACAGCTTGGGTTGGTTGTTCGTTCCCTGTAAGTCCCCTTAATGGGTCCTATGGGGGGCAGAACAGTCATGCCAGCCAGCTTAAGGGGGCCGATAAATGCTAAGAAGAAAGACCCCGACTTATGCGTTCGGGCCTGTGGTTGAGTTCCCAGAAGGGATTGGGCAGGCCGAATGCGCCAAATTATGCGGCCGGGCTGGATCAAAGCTGGGTGCCAACATGTGCAGTTAGGTCCAGGTGGGACTACGGCAGGACTAAGTGTGGAGAATTCCCGGGCAGTATAGACCAGCCAGATGTGGCGTAAAGGTTTCCCCCATACTACTTGCAGGATGCACAGGGTCAACTGCATACTTATGCTAGCGTGCTGGCTGACAGTTTATTTTCAATGTTGTGTAGCCTAGTCCTCTGGCTACTATCTTTTCTTTGGCCCTAACTGTATAAGTCCTGTTGGACACAGGCACTGTGGGGTATAACAGTGATGTGAAAAAGGTGTTATTAAATCGGCGCTCTATACTAAAGGTGAACCATTACAGTATATATTAATTCAGTGTTAATATAAATGCAACAATGTGCAAAAAAGTGAAAAAAGTGAAATATACAATACTATGTAAAGTGCTGCTCCAACCCTCCACAGAATTGCTTCTCCAATCCTCAGATAATATGTTGTCCAATCGGTGGAGAGAGAATAAAGAATATAAAAAACACAAAATAGTGCAATATGTCTAATACAAAGCAATGAATTCCAGTGTGACCTATAGACTGCGTACTCACAATCTATCTGTTCTTTTAAGTATTTTTCATCAGTGGCAACAGATGACCAGTACTTCTAGATGTGTTGAATAAAAAATAAAAGCCCCCACAGGTCTTCACGGGCGCAGTCTATAGGTCGCACTGGAGTTCATTGATTTGTATTAGACATATTGCACTATTTTGTGTTTTTTATATTCTTTATTCAAAAATCTGCGCTCCCCACTGATTGGTCAACACACTGTGAGGGATACGCTTTCTCATGGAGGACTAGCTTGTTGTTGCAGCCTGGATACACTATTGCTGTATACAGGGGCAGGCCTAACGACAACCAGAGAGTGTCATCCCTGGGGAGGATACTGGCTGGGTCACATACCCATGATGTGATGCCTGTCAGTATCGGACCTGCCCTGTCATGGGGCAGGGTTACAATCTCCTCCCCTGGGTTACAAAAGCTGAAACTCGCCCAGAAGTCAGGAGCTCTCTTCCCTCCCCCTGTGGAGCAGAAGCACTTACCCTTTATCCCATCAGGGGGTAAAGGAGCTGAGAAGGGGCATGCAGGGCCTCAAGCCCTGTTGGTACTACTTTAGCCAATGTGCCTGTCATGACTACATGTATGCTGCTAATAAAGACCAAGTTGAATCCACCTGTTGTGGCTACTTGACTGGGCCACTACCTGAGTTGCCAGTGCGGACCATCCTGGCTGCACCAGGACCCTCACCGTCTGGAGGCGCTGCGCTATAAGGATCATCACTGAGAGGCTGTCCTGATGCCTCCCCATACCATCACAGCATTTTCAGGGCATTCTGTTCTACCAAATAGGTATGCACCGCACCATAATACACCGGTAGCTCTATGATGTGGGGGAAAAGGTGCTACATTGTTAAAGAAATAAAGCTGGGACCTAATATTTTATTTCATAAAACTGTGTTGTCTCCATTTGTATGGGGGATAAATCAAACATGTTAAGCATTTAAGCATAGCAGCCTTTTGTGGATCTGGACCTATGCATGTGTATCTTTATTTATATAGCACTCCGTGTACTACAAACATACAAAACAGGGAATTATAATAAGTGCAATAAACAAACTCAGACAATAGGAAAGGAAAGCAATGCCCCAGAGAATTTATAATCTAAGGGGTATGTTGGGAGACTTACAGAGACAGCAGGTGAGAGTATACATGCAGTACATTGGCCACAATGGTTGGTATGAGCAACTGTGGGTGAGGGGCAGTAATCATGAGTCTGGGCTATTGAAATGCTTAATTTAAGATGTGAGTTTAAAGGTTTTACTTAAAGGTGGTGAGAGAAAGTGCTTGGCAGATACTGAGTGTGAGGAAGTGCGACAGGTAAGAGGGCAGTGAGGGAAATCGAATTGAGAGAGCAGTAGAGATGAAAGAGGTGGAAAGGAGCCTGTTATAGGCAGAGTGCAGGAGACAAGCAGGTGCATATCGATAGATTAAAGGTGATATTTATGGGGGAGCAATTGAGTGGAGCACCATGAAGCTTGATGGTAAGTCACAAGAGGGATTTGAGGAGATGAGCAGGGGTTGTTTTAGGAGAAAGAGACATTTTTCTAGCTGCAGAATTTGGGATTGATTGCAAAGAAGAAAGTTGCAAGGCAGGGAGGCCTGTTAGCAGTATGTTACAATAATCCAGATGGACGAGGATAAGGGCATAAATTAAAGTTTTCACACTGATTGCTAGAGAAAAGAGCGGATCTTGGTAATATTTCAGAGGAAGAAGCAGCAACGTTTAGCCATGGCGTGGATGTAATGGAGAAGGAAAGGAATGAGTAAAATCTCACACCTAGGTAACATGCTTGGTGACAGGAAAGATGGTAGTACCATTTACTGTGATGAGAAAATGGGATATTAGGCCAGGTTTAATAGATAATATGAGGAGTTAAGCTTTAGACATATTAAGTTTAAAGCTGCAGAGCGACATTATTCTGGAAGCCAGAGGATCACGTGATTATGACTTAGCTCAGATAGTGCCAACTCGCCCTCTTTCCTAAGCACGAAAAGATCTGTTTCTTTTCTTAGTTTTATTGAGGGAAAACAGGATAAGGTACAGTCTCTTGTGTAGAGGTGTAGGTGTCTCTGTGTGTGCTCAGTATTCAAGGGAGGTGAAAGATACTTCTTCATCACCATTACAGGGATTACAGCAGGGTACTCACAAGTCCAGGGGAAAATGGTGGAAAGAAGGTGGTGATGCATACTGGGTGATAAAATGGTCTGGGGACAAACCATCTGTGGGCAGAACAGAGGGGGAGAAAGCAGACCAGCCCATTTGAGAGGAAAGCTGGGGCTGCCATGACAACTCACAGAAGTGTCTGGGGAAGCTGCAACATGTAACAGAAATGTTGCATCTTAATGCAGCATACTGCTGGGAGAGGGGAACTGGCACTGTGTTTGTGAGCAGAACCTAACACATGCAGCTGGCTCTAATAAGCTGACAAGCAGGGCTGCAATGAAAGGGGTTAAAACAAAAGTGGAGACAGGGGTATTCTTGTTCCATGACACTCCCCGTCTGGTATCTGTAGATACCACTATATGGCAGGCTATGTGGAACGTATGTGCAATACATACAACATAACGATATACTGCAAAAGTCCATATTTCCATAGCAATGTGATACCGGCCGGTACCACTGGCGTCAAAGTCCTTTGGCCAGGCCTTCCAGTAAGGGAAGCCAGGTGGATGCACAGCTCTTGGTTAGCTTGGCGCAACACAATGTCTTTTGTAAGAGTCTCTGGCACTGCTTCCATTTAGCCTTGTGAGAAAACAGTCCTTTTGTCTCTGTAGTTTTACCCACAGAGTACATCCCCTTGTAGGTGTGCCAGTCGTGGTAGCTTGTCACTCTATCGCCTGGAGTTCGGCAGAAGGAGATGGCTTTTGGCTCCTTGCGGAAGTGGAACAACACTTCTGGACGACTGGTTGTCGAATCTAGTCCAGTAACGAGGGCGTCTTTCAGAGAGATTCCCTGAAGCTGAGTGCTGTGGTTGAACATTACCCGGATTTGATCGGGTTCCTGGGGGTGGTAGGCCCCAGATGATTGGAGGTACCGGCATTCTTCACCTTTCTCCATTAGAGGTGCTGGCTTTGCGTGGCCGGTAAAGACTATCTTCTGGATGAAGGTTGTTTTCGGTCTCTGGTTCCCTTTTTAAATCGCGGAGGCGCGAAGTGAACCTAGAGATGGCATGTTCTCCATTGCTTGGGAAGCGTCCTTTTGGTGGATGGGATGGTAGCGGAGCCACCCAACTGCTTAGTCCGTCTTTAGAGAGCTCCTTGACAGTTAACCTCAGGAATCCTCTATCTTCCCCTGATGGTGTTCGTTTGCCGTCCCTTGTTGTTTGGAACGCTGTGCACCGTAGGTCATCGGCACATTTTTCTTGCACGAGAACATCTCCACGTCGTTTGGTGGAACAATTCTGCATCTCTCTGTTGACTGCCATCGGGAGGTTATTGTCTCCCTGGACGTAACGAAGAACAGTCTCTTTTGTCCTAGTAAATCCCTTCGTGGAGTGTCTCTGTGGCTGTCTCTTTTTAGACGTGTGAGAGGACAGTCTTTTTGACACTGTGGCTTCGCCTGTGAGGTGCAATCCTTTGCGTCTATGCCAGCCGTGGCAGCTGGTTGCTTTGTCGCTTGGTACTCTATGGAGAAGGACAACTGTACATCTTAGTCGCGCCATGGCTCGAGAGAGGACTGCTTGATCGTTTATTGTCTTTTGAACGATCCCTTGGTCGGTCACCTTTGGGAGGTTACCTTCTTCTTTCGGGGGTATCGACTCATCGTCCTTAGCTGTCTGGACTGCGGAGCATCCCAGGCCATTGTCACATCCCCCCGATGTGAGGATGTTTTTGTTGATCTCAGGGGCATGACCTTGTCTTTTCTCTTCACTTGTCCCTTCGGTCACTTGGAGATGGCCAAGACATGGTTTGGAGAGAGATGTGTGTCCACATTCTGTCACCTCCGTTCTGCGGGCGTCGACATAGTCTTGCCCGTGCTCTTTGCTGGTGCACGCGTTGCCTATTATCACCCATCCTAGGTCAAGTCTTTGGGCGTATGGCGCGTTATGGGGTCCGTTGAGCTGTTTACGGACTTTATGTACTCTCATGATGTCCCTGCCGAGCAGCAGCAAGATCTTGGCGCCTTGTTCTACCGGCCGGATGTGGTTGGCTATTCCTTTGAGGTGAGGATAATGGCTTGCCATGTCCGGTGTGGGAATCTCGTCCCTGTTTGTGGCCATGTGGCTGCACTCGATGAGTGTGGGGAGAGTTATCTTCACTCTGTAATCTACCGAACGTATGACGTAACCGCTCGCTCTTCTCCCTGTTGACTCAGTTGACTCTGCACAGGTCCTGAGGGTGTAGGGTGAGGCATTGTCCTGTAAGTTGAATAGGTTGAAGAACTCCGTCTTCGCCAATGATCTGTTGCTTTGGTCGTCGAGGATTGTGTACATCCGAATAGCCTTCTCAGGTTGTCCCTGGGGGTGCACCGCGACAAGGCATATTTTTGAGCAGGACAATTTGTCGCCTTCCTTTCCGCAAATCTCAGTGCGCTGAGATGTGACGGATGTTGGCTCTCCTTCTTCTTTCTCCCCGCCATGCTCCGCTACGGAGGATAGGTTGTGGAGTTGGTGGAGTGTTAGCGCCTCTGGGTGTAACGATGTCACATGCTTGTCGCTTTCGCACACTGTGCATTTGATCTCTTCTTTACAGTCCCTGGCTAGGTGAGTCGTGAAACCGCAGCACCTGAAGCAGACTCTGAATTCTCCAAGTAGCCTTTTGCGTTCCTCTAGGGACTTCATCCTGAACCCAAAGCACTCGTTAAGTGGGTGTGGCTTCTTGTGTATGGGACATTCCTTGTTTGGGTCCCTTGGTTCCTTGTCTTCGGCGACCGACTGACCGGGAGTAGTTTGGGTCGTGGGAGGCACGTCCGTCCTGTGGACCGAGATGGGTGTTTGAGTGGTACCGTATCTCGCCACTGGTCTCTCACTCCTTAGGCTGCTTGCACTGTGTGTGGTTTGCGCACCTAAGAAGAAGCTGGAATCGTTCCTTGTCCTTGCCGCTTCGCGGATGAAGCTCACGAAGAATGAGAATGGGGGGAAGGCGACTTGCTTCTCCCTTTTGTATTTGGAGCCTTGTGAGATCCATTTTTCTTGGAGGTTGTAGGGTAGCTTCTCCAGGATGGGTCTCACTCCACGAGCTGAGTCTAGGGCGTTTTAAGGACCTATTAAGGAATGATCTTTCCTCACGGACTCCATTTCTTGCAGCAGGTCCCCGAGCTCTTGTAACTTCGAGTAGTCTCTAGTTGTGATCCTGGGGAAGCTGTCGATTCTTTTGAAGAGCGAATCCTCGACCGCTTCAGGGCTGCCGTAGGACTCCTCCAGCCTTTCCCACACTAGGTCGAGACCTACTTGGGGTTGGTGCGCGTTTGCCACCCGAAGTCTCTTTGCTCGCTCCCTGGATTCGTTCCCCAGGAACTTGACTAACAGGTTGAGCTCTTCCCTTGCTGAGAAGTCCAAGCTGTTGATCGCGTCTTTGAACGTGAACTTCCACGTCCGGTAGTTCTCAGGATGGTCGTCGAAGCTGATGAGTCCTGCGTGCACCAAGTCGCGCCGGATCATGTACTTGGCTATGTCTGTCAGACCTGAGGCATCGGAGTGTTTGTCCCGTTCTGAGGTAGTTGCTGGGACGGCCTGTGCGGTCGCCTCTTCCTTGGCGTGGACGCGTGATGGCTGCTGGTCGGCGTGAGGGGCTGTGTTTTCCCGTGTGGGTATACCTGGATTGCGAGCCTGTTGTGGTGCATCCGTGTGCGCCTCCTTACGTAGTCTTCGGTGCGTTGGGCTGGGTCTTCTGAGGCTATCCGTCTGTACGGTTGCTCCCCGCCGTCCCGTTGTGTGGCTGCTTCTAGGACTTCAGCTTGGGCTATGGCAGCGGCGGCGTCCTCTTCTTTGCTTAGAGCTTCTAGATCTGCGTCTAATTCGGCCTTTCTGCGCGCAGCGGCGGCAGCAGCAGCGGCGGCGGCATTAGCAGCGGCGGTAGTAGAAGCGGCGGCGGCATTAGCAGCATTCTGCTCCTCCTCTTCTATGCGCGCTCTTTCTGCCCTTACGGCTGCCTCTCTTCGACCATATTCGGCCCTGGCACGTGTGGCCTCTGCGGCGGCTGGCGCCTTGGTAGCATCTGTGCTTGCGCTGGACGCGTTAGACTGCGCTGATCTTGCTGATCTAGATGAGTGTCTGGATGTGCTTGAGCGTTGTGACGCGGTCTCCAGGAGGAGCCCTTTTTTCTCGCTTTGGGCGTCCATGATGGCGGCCTGCACGATGCCATCACGTTCTAGGTCCATCGCCTTTTGTAGGTCGCGCTCTCGTATGCTATCTTCCGTGTTAGTTCTTGTTAGATAGGTGAAGTATGCCTGTGACAGCGCTTGGTAGCCGGAGCGGTCTACCTTCAATTGAGTTATCCCCTGCTCGAGCTGTTGCACATTATTGCCAGCGCCGGCGACGTTGCGTGCCCCAAGTGCGGTAGTTTCCCAGGCCAACTCTAATTTAGCGCGGTGCGCTTCAATGTCAGTCTCATATTTTTCGCGGGCCTTTTGTGTCAGTGTGACTGTCCATTTAGGCCTTGCGTCTGTCTGCGCCTGTTGCAGTTGCGCAGCGGTCTCTGTGTCTGAGTGATCGCTTTCCTGCGTGATTTCTGGTGAGGCTCTGAGTTCTGCCATGCTGCAGGTGTGTGTAGGCCTTTTGCCAGTGCGTGTGGCATGCGGTCTGTTACCTTGTCAGCGATGGGCGTCTGTCTCAGATGATGCCGGGCGGTGTCCTGCAGCGTGCAGCGTTGGGGTAGCTGTACTTACAGGTGTCCGTTGGCTCTGACCCGTGTCCTGGCGGGTGTCCGGTGGTGTGGCCCTTGATGGCGCTGGCCGTGGGAACGTGCACAGGGGTAGGTCGGAAGGTGGCTCCTCACTGTGGGGCTGAGCAGTGGGTGGACTCAGACAGAGAAAAAGGCAGTTAGGTATGTGAGAGAAGCACTGTTTGTTGCAAGACTGCTGTGCAGTTTGAGCTAATGGTTGTCTGTGAAAGCTGCAGGCTGTGTGCAGTTGCAGAGGCTGCTCTGTATTAGCTGTGTAAGCTGCTAGCTTGTACTGCTGTTGGGGCTGCTCCGTGTTAGCTGTGTAAGCTGCTTGCTTGTACTGCTGTAGGGGCTGCTCTGTGTTAGCTGTGTAAGCTGCTTGCTTGTACTGCTGTAGAGGCTGCTCTATATAGTCATGGAGTCTGGAGTAGCCGCTCCTGTAAGTGTCTGTAAGGCACAGATATCTTTTCACTATTCTGGAAGCCAGAGGATCACGTGGTTATGACTTAGCTCAGATAGTGCCAACTCGCCCTCTTTCCTAAGCACGACAAGATCTGTTTCTTTTCTTAGTTTTATTGAGGGAAAACAGGATAAGGTACAGTCTCTTGTGTAGAAGTGTAGATGCCTCTGTGTGTGCTCAGTATTCAAGGGAGGTGAAAAGATACTTCTTCATCACCATTACAGGGATTACAGCAGGGTACTCACAAGTCCAGGGAAAAATGGTGGAAAGAAGGTGGTGATGCATACTGGGTGATAAAATGGTCTGGGGACAAACCATCTGTGGGCAGAACAGAGGGGGAGAAAGCAGACCAGCCCATTTGAGAGGAAAGCTGGGGCTGCCATGACAACTCACAGGAGTGTCTGGGGAAGCTGCAACATGTAACAGAAATGTTGCATCTTAATGCAGCATACTGCTGGGAGAGGGGAACTGGCACTGTGTTTGTGAGCAGAACCTAACACATGCAGCTGGCTCTAATAAGCTGACAAGCAGGGCTGCAATGAAGGGGGGTTAAAACAAAAGTGGAGACAGGGGTATTCCTGTTCCATGACAGCCATCCACGAGGATGAAGCTGGCAGTCAATCTGAGACTTGGGATTGGATTCAAAAGACGACAGAGAAGCCCAATGCTACAACCAACATGACAAAAACACACAGTCAAATACTTATATATTCTCTTGAAAAAGGGTCATTTAGTTTAACCCTTTGGCCAAAGCATTGTAAGCTTGCGAGCCACGACAAGGCAGACCCTGTGCGCAAGTCCTAACTCTACCAGATAAAATACTAATCTATTAGGATTAAAATTCTCATTTACCTCTATTAGGAGGGAGAAAGACCACATTGAATCTATATCCAGTAGAATGAAAGAACCTACTAACTTGGGATTGGATTGCAAGAGTGTGGTCAGGGGTGGATAGATACTGTATATCTGGCTATCATCTGTATAGAGATGACACCTAAAGCCAAAAGAGTGAATGAGGTCACCAAGTAATAGTGTGTGGAGAGAAGGAGAGGTCCCAAAATCAGAGCTCTGACGTACACCAACAGCCAGATCAACAGGAGCAAAAGACATGTTAGCAATGGGTCCAGGATTAGGAGAGCTATTCCATCCCCAGCCAGCAGCAAGAACGAGCAGTGAGAGGAGGATTTGTGGGGGAGCTTTCTACTGAGTAGCTGGTATAGCGGTATGTAAATGTGGGTGCAATGTATAGGCACAGGCAAAGGGGAAGGGAAGGCTAGATTAGGAAATGTGGATAGAAGGAGGAAAGTGGGGATGGTGGAAAATAGAAATGTTTACAAAGGAGTGAGGAAACTGCAAACAGAAAAAGCAATAGGCAGGGCATATTGGGATGCGAGTAGTAGGGAGAGAAAAAGGTAGGAGGAGAGTTACCAGATGTAGCATATGTTGTCCCCTCCTTGGGAACCACTAATTTTGTAAGGAGTTAACAGCCTTAACAGGTTAACTGGATGGGCTCTCTCCCGTATTGCCCCTCCCCAGTATGTCATGTGACCAGTGGGAGTATAAAGGGTATAGATAGTTTAACCCTATATTCTACAAGCAGGTTCTTCAGAATTCTGACTGCGCCATCTTCAGGGGTGTAGAAGAAGGCCGAATACCCAGATGAAACGCATAGGGTTATCTGAAATTGCGTAGCGACTCGTGAGCTGTGTGGAGCTTTTTGCCGTTCCCTGTGAAACAGCTGTCCTTCCGTCGTAAGACCATCGCACTGCCACTGACGCTGACCTCATAGCCTGCTACTTTCCTTACCATTGGAGGAGAGCTGTGACATCAGACGCTGTTTGGATGCGGAAGAGACAGACTCTATCCAGAGGACATGTGTGCAGCTGTACTATCGGCGTTGCTCCAAACCCTGAGTTGGTTACACTGCTGTTTTTAATCGTGGAGCATGTGAGTGAACATATGTAAACTGTATTGTAATATGATCTTTCTCTTTTCTTTTAATACATGTTGATCTGATTCCTGTGAACCACCATTCATCCACGAGAGGAGTTCTTGCGCTTTGTGTACTCCTCCTGTTGCCTATTGAGGGATTGAGAAATTCCTCACAACAGCAGACTCTCCTCTTGGTGTTATTAATTTATTTAATTAATTTTTTGTGATATATTATTGGGTTTGCGCTTACTTTTTCCTGCAACACTTGGACGAACCAGCATTATTTGATGTAATCATTACTATTACATGTTCAACTTGTCTTTAGTTTCGCTGAATAAAAAGATGGAGATGACATCTAGCGCATCTTCAAGTCTCTTTCAGTAACAATTTTATTCAGTTTATTCCAGGTACTTTTCGCCCCCAACAATTTACAACAAATGATTCAATGGCTTCAACTGGAAGCCACAAGAATGCTCCACAGATTGGCCTTGCCATGGTGGTTATAGTCTGTCATTGGTAAACGTAAACAAAGCGACAGGATATGAATACATGAGTGATAAATGGAAAGCGATTTGACCCACTTAGCAAGTATTTCGGTAAGAGCTGCAAGCAAAACCTCTTCTGGTAACTGCTTACCCTAATTTGCAATTGTCATAGAAGGGGGGAAGAGAGGTGAATAAGCAGATGACATTTTAGAAGGGATGGCTCTATGTAACCAACTGAATTGTTAATGTGTAATGTGTACACCTAATGTCTTTCGGGAAATACATCCAATGTTGCAAAACGTCAACATTTGACAAGCCCCGTCACTTGCAGTATGTTTAATAGTCTAGGAAGCCGTCCTCCCTGTTCTGGAAATAAATAGAAAATGGGAAAATAAACTCTTTAAAATAAAAAATAAATAAAAAAACAGACGGCACAGATGCAAAAAATATAGTTTTCGCAAATATGAAAACAATGCTCAAAAATGTGCATACAATCAATCAAAAATGATCAAGAGAATACAAAAAATATACAAAAAAGGGCTTACACATCTGAGAAGTCCTCAATGTTTCGGGTAGACAACCCTTTCTCAAGAAGAGGAGATCTTGTTTTTCCCCATTATCTATGTATTTATATAACAGTGGGGTTTATATCAGGGACCACCGTTAGTGGAGATGCACCTAATTGTCTGTAGATGAAAAACAACATTCAGGAATATGTTACTGCTTATTATAGGAGTGCTCCATCTTATCTATTCCATATTCCCTGGGCTGGAAAACAATTCAGCTCTATTCAATTAAGTGACGCAAAACATTTCCCCTGCAGGGGGAATATACTGTACTGTAGATTTTAGTTCTCTTTACAAATGATCTTCCATTAATCCCTTATCATCCTAAGCATAATGTACCAAATTTTCAGCAAATTTATATTCCACATAAATGAGAGGGAAATATTGTCTTTCAGGGCCAGTTAAATATGTCTGCATCTTTGTTATTTTTAACATTTTAATTAAGAAATGCCTTATTATACGTCAACCCTACCGTTTTCATCTCACTGCTACATTATTAATGTAGGTCTTGTCTCTTAACTACATCAGTTCCTGCCAAAAGAAGTATGTATTGGACTGTCAGAGCCGCTGACAGCTTTCCTGGGACCCAGGATTAGAGTTTCCACTGGGGACCACTGTGTTGCTGGCCTTATAAACTGCCCCACTTTCTTTTAAACACCTCCTCGCTCTCTGACCCCTTCTATTCCCCCTCGTCTCATTCATGTATTTCTCTACCCCGCCCATACAAAACTTCCTCCTCACTCTTCTCTCTCTCTCTCGATCACTTCCTGTCTTACTCTCTTCCCTCTCTCTCTCACTCTTCTCTCCTCTCCCACATCTCCCCTTCTCTCTCTTATTCCCCCATTTATCCCTCATTCCCCTCTCCCTTTCCTCCTCCCTCTTTCTCCCCCTATCTCCTTACACTCCTCTCCCCACCCTCTCCCTCTGCCACAAAAATCTCCTCCTCGCTTTTAAGTATCTAACCCTTTTGTAATCCTCTTCCACCTAAAACTTTCTCACTCACTGCGCCACACCTCTGGAATGTCCTTCCCCTCAATATCCGACTAGTACCCTCTCTCTCCACCTTTAAGGCCCATCTTTAAACACACCTCTTTAACGAAGCATATGGGTAGCTCAATGGCTTATACTATACACCTCATACATCGACCATGGCCCTTTGCAGACGCACTTATCAGAACACCTTCTTCCTACTTACACCTTAGATTGTAAGCTCTTTGGGGCAGGGACTCCTTTTTCCTATAACCCACTTTAGGGAATACTAGGGCCTTACGGGGTTAACTGTGTAGGCTCGCACAGAGTAAAGCCCCTTTCCCTGGTCACATGGTGCTAGGTTGACTCAGCAGAAGTTAAGCCCTGCGCCCTTTCTGCCTGGACACAGTGACATTAGTCTCGGGTATACAGGTAAATAGAGCGAGAAAAGCTTCTGAAAATCAGGTTCCAGGGAGGAGTGACAGTTGGAGGAGCATCAGAGTTAAGTATTATAAATATGTGCAGTGTATAGATAATATATCATGTTTGTTGTTTTGTAGTCAGGGAAGTCCCCCACATAGGGGAAGCCTCTGCCCCTTAGGGGTTACCCCAACAATAGCCCTGGGACTCAGATTGATCAACGTTGATAAGAAGCCCACTATACAGTACTGTACCTGGATAAGGATCCCGAGGGAATGAGGTGTAGTCATGGGTGAAATAAACACTCCCCTACTACCTCAGCACCAGAGTGCTACAGGTGAGGTACGCAGGACAGAGTGCAGGGAAGGTTATCACCCAGATACATTGAGTAAATGGAACCCAATTTTGGACCCTGGAAGTATAGAGAGACAAGGACCCAATGAGAGAGAGTCACTCAAGAAGGTAACAGTGAGAGCGCCCACAGTGGAAATGTACAGGAAGAAGGAACGTATTCTTTTTAGAATATCACCAGAGAATACAAGAGACAAAAGTCTTTGTATTGTCCGTGCTCGGGTAAACTCTGGTGATATTCTGCAAATAATTAGTTCCTTCTTCCTGTACATTTCCACTGTGGATGGCCGCCACAAGTGGAACACCTGAGAAGGAGGGAGTGCGTTTCTTTGCAAGTGTCTGACCCTGGGTGTCCCATTGCCTGAGTCCTATAGTTGTTAATGAGTGTAAACTTTTATATATTTTTATTGTGTTACTGTATAAAGCAATTTTGCACTATTTTCTGTGTCCTCAATCTCCACACGTGGGAGCCTTCTCCTCCTGTCCCTGCACGATTGTATGCTGACGGACACCGCTGCTGAAACCAATACCTGAGGTGGTCACTCCTGATAACCGAATAGCCTCAATTACTCACGGAGAATGTGAGTGATATTTTATATCATCTATTCCAGTTATTCCATACTCTTGCACTATATGTATAGAAAAAATGTCCAGTCCGCGCTCTTGCTCTTTAAGAAACTGGAATGGTGGTTCCTCTCTAATCTTTTGCAGCTCTTGATGTTGAAGGTGTCTTCCCCCACCTCCAATGTGGATCCCAGCAGAGAACTCCGACAGCGATACCAAGTCCAAAGAAAAAAAGAGAAAAACACAAAAGCGCACCAAGATTGAGATATAAAGTGTATTACAGACAAATAAAATTAGTAGTATACACTTACATGAATAAAAACTTTAATGGTCTTGATCACGATCGTAACTTCTATGGTGAGGCAACAGATGGGATGAAAGGGGGTGATTTCAATCTCTGGAAACAAGCCCTGCGCGCTGGGACTGTGTCTTTGGCTATGCTGCGTGTTCAGCTCCACACGGTTGTCAGCGTGATGGCCTGCGTGACGCGCATGCGCGGCGAATGAAGCCCCCAATAGTAGTCCCGGAGATGCCTGTCCGTTTTCCGTTTTTGATCGTGATTATTAAAAAAACACTTGTGTGAAGACTGGCTGTATGTGGGTAACAAGCCAGCAACACCCTTCGCGACGTGTTTCGAATACTAAAGTATTCTTCCTCAGGCAATCGTGATCAGGACAATTAAAGTTTTTATTCATGTAAGTGTATACTACTAATTTTATTTGTCTGTAATACACTTTATATCTCAATCTTGGTGCGCTTTTGTGTTTTTCTCTTTTTTTCTTGCACTATATGTGTATGTTCTTCTTTCTTTTTATAAATCCTGGATGTGAGTGCGCTGCTGACCGCTTGCTTCTACACACCAGTAATTGCAGACAATTATACCAAAGTAAAAGAGCTTATTAATTACTAAAGGTCTGTCTATGGAGTCAAACTTTGTTGAAACTAAAAGATAGTTGGCAGCCGGTCCAAGAACTTGGTTGTCATGGTAATGATATTCTGCCCAGCAACCCCTAACACACCCAATACAGATGTTATTCTTATATTAAACACATTATTAAGCAAAGCAGCATAAACATATACAGTACAGTAGTTCAACTTTCTTGATAGACCATCACAAAAAGGTACAATTGTATTCTGAGCTCAGTAAAGAGATTATAGATTGTCTCCCTGAAAAGTGGCAACAAAAATATCATCAAAGATTAAACCTCCAGTGCACTATTTCAATACCCACAAAGTCCATACCGTGGATGATTGGTGGTAAATATCCAGTCCTTGGTCAGGATGAAAATACTATATAATATCTTCAATGATCAAGCCACCAACCTGATCCCTGATCTATCTAACTAAATAACGTGGTTGGGATACTACCCAGATTACCTCTCTCGCTGGTCACGGTCTTTCACGTAAACACCCTGGGATGATGATCCTCTGTCCAGCTTCTTCTATAAGAAAGATCCTCTAAATTCGGGAGGGGGTTATGTCCCTAGTGATAAAGTCTAACTCAGGAACAGGACCCTCTCTACTAGGAGACCTAGCTGGAGGTTTCCCAGCTGTGCTCTGCACACAGGAGAGTTTGGGCAGCTGACAGCAATCCTGTCTCCCAACTCAAGCTGATGCTAAAGTTTTTTAACTGGAAGATCTGTAAATTTGGGAAGGGATTGCTGTTAATTCCTCATTAGTCACTTTCCAGACTAAGGGAGAGAAAGTTTTAGAAAAATGTACCGCTTACAGTATATATTCCCTCCCCTGCAGAGTCATCAGCCCTTGCCTCGTAGAGCATCATGGGTGGTGTAGTTTTTCCTGGGCATATTAAAAGAATAAACTCTCATGCTTTCAATACCCTAGAAGATATTACACATGAAAAACAGAAAATATTAATCCTTTAACAATTTGTAATTCTAGTCATAAATCTAGTGTTTGACTCATGCATAATCTGCAGTGCATGACATGTATAAGAGGGGTGTAAGGTGGTCACCCCCGGTTCCCCTGATCTTCCTTTGCCCCCTGCCTTACCCCTGTGGCAGTGAGGGAAGGGGACAGCGACTTCTTCCAGTTGGCGCCGCCATCTGGGACGGCGCCATCGGAGTCCTGATGCTCACGCATGCACGAAGGGTTGCGCATGCGCAGATAGCCACGGAGGCCATGTTGTGGTTGGCGCAAGGTTCGCTCAATGCGCTGAGGTTGGCAAGGGTAGCGGTGGCCATTACAAGTGTGCAGGAGCTCTGGGAGGTTGCGCAGGCGCAGTTAAGTGTAGTGGCGGCCAATACAGCTTCGCACAGGCGCAGTAGAGATCGCGCACGCGGTCCCCATAGGAAAGAGGTCCTGAGTGGACTACATCTCCCAGCAGCCTCTGGGGAATGCCCTATGATCCCTGTCACCTGCAGCCAGCCAGCCACTGAGACTTGCAGATTCCCTAAAGCAGGGAATTGGGTACAATGTTGTGTGCAGAGTCAGGAAGCAGACTGTGAAGCACATGAGTCAGTCAGACTTAGGAGACAGAGGGGGAAAGAAGGGTGGCAGAGAGCTGCGAGCTTCTGCCCTAGGCCAGAAATCCCCGGGCTAGAGTTGAGGCCCTGACTCCCCACTAGTGAGGGTGGGTATTCATAGGGACAAACCCTTAGGTAAGGACCCTGTGCCCCTTCAGCTGTGTGCTAGGCAGGGACCTAGTGACAGACCCTGTGAAGTTCCTTAGTGCAGGGAGAGAGAGACCCTGTGCAGTTCCTTAGTGCAGGGAGAGAGAGAGGCCCTGTGCAGTTCTTTAGTACAGGGACCCAGTATAGTGTGTGCTGCATGTTCCTGTATGCTGTGTTGCTGATCCAGAGACTGTCCTTACGGTGGGACGTCCGGCTGGACCCCATCCCACGCGGAGGTACAGATCAGCGCCGGACCAAGCGGCGCCGGTAGATCCTTTGCGAAGACACCCAGGTGTAGAGACACCTGGGCAGGTATTTACAACCTTCCACACATGCACCAACTTTAACTTGCTCCTCACATGTGACAGACCTGTTCACACACTTGGGTGGGCTTGGACTCTTTGGACACGGGGTTGGGAAGGGGGTGTAAGTGTATTGCCCAGTTAGGGGCTAAGAAGGTTATAGCCTAGTTATTGCAAGGTTATAGTTGCCAGCTAGTGGCAGAGGGTGGTACATATATCTTGTTGTGTATTGCTGATGTATGTGTTAAGCTATATTCTGCATATAGTAAAGACCATTGCTATTTTACATCAAGTGTATGTGTTCATTTGTATGTGTCCTGCGAGGAACAACTCCCGCTCTGCTGGGAGCCATCGCAGGTGGAGGCGCTGCACCATATAGTATTGTTCAAGAGGATACACCCCAGGCTCTCATTGGCGAGGCTTAGGCCTCCTGTGAGCCTAACAGGTAAAGCACCACACCTGGTAACATATAGGTTCCCCCTCACATACACTCTATATGCGATTGGGTGGGGGAATACCCGTTACAGGGGGATGGGTAGCATAATTATGAAATAGTAGCTTGAGTCATAAACTACAGGGTGACATGATCGCCAAGGTTAGGCTCCCCCTTCCTCTTCCTCCTTCAGCCTCATTCAGGGTGCGGGCTTTGGAGGGAGGGCGTGCTTACGTGCGAGCTGCCGTGGGACACAATGTATTGAAATTGAATATTGGTTATCAGGGTAGCAGCTGCCCTGTCTCCGAAGTACGGAGCTGACGCTGGCTACAGTTTCAATAAACAACCAAGTCGTTTTTTGAAGCTGCAGCAGCGTCACTGGGACCTCGGCAGCCAATTAAATCATTCTTGAGAATGATTTAAAGACTGCAACTTCGATCCCTAACCTCAGGTCTGTAGCCCCGCCCCCTCCCCACCTCCTCAACTCCTGAAAAAGTCTGCTGGGGAGGATGAACACACATCGCCCAGCAGACTGCCGCCCGACCTCGCGAACGCCCGCCCTCCAACTCCTGCCTCTGGCACCCTGAACTAGGCCTTTCTCACCACTCCCCCTCTTATCGGCAGGCTGTCCTGTGACGCGCTGCTGGGGCGACCACCGGGAAGGTATAACAGGCACGTGTGAAGGGTCAGGAAATCATCCCGCACCCTGCTGAAAGTTATTTTTACAGACACAGTAATCCAATCCCCATTAACCAAGAGGCCTAAAGAGGACTACAAATATGTAGTCGATAAATAGTGGTAACACACGCGTTCTTCTAATATAGAGTTTCTGAAAAGTTCTGTTCTTTCTGTGGTCACAGAACGTACAGCAGTAAACCAGATGTGGATAACACTATGGTTTCTCTTTCAAATATTGGTTTTCGAACGTGACACTGTCTTGTCAAAAAAACTGTCACAAACCAAAACTTGTTTATTTAGAGAAATACTACGAAAAAAATCAGATCTTTAATGTTGCAGAGAAATGCATTTATGCATAGAGCTGTAGTTAAAAGTTTATTAATGTTTTGAGAATTTACTAACACAATATATTCCTGCTCCAAAGATCCTATGATCTAAATTTTGGGAGGCTTGGCACATGGAAGTAAATAGACTTGCACAAGGTTTCAGAGAGCTAGTGCAGTTATTCTATAGTTTGTAGTAGACAGGATCACTCACTGTCTGTCTATTAAAAACTAATGGTATTGATGAGGGCTCTTTAGGAGGATGAAGATTGAGCAAGCTCGAGCTGTTTGTTTGGCTAAAGATATGAGAACATACAAGCAGAAGCCCCGGACATATAAACAAGCCTTTATTCATTTGTTGACTTTTAAAAAATTAAGCTGCCATTATTAGCCAAAGATATAAGAGGGTAGAGAAATACCAGATAAGATTAGAATTACATAAAATCTGAACAACATATAAACATTTCTTTTTGTGTACAAAGATAAAATAAAAACTACAGCTGAACCCCGTTATAACGCAGTGTTCGAGGTCCACATAATGAGACCGCTTTATAACCGGGATTCATGCTGATGGACTGCACTGTGCAGTAGATGTTAAGTTTGTTTATAGAGTCAGATTCATCACACCAACCTGTGGTGTGGTGTTTAGAGAATTGCATTAGCATATGAAGGATCGTTCAATTCCTGCATGGTGTGGTATAATTTATAAATTATTATTTTATAATATTTAATAACGTATAAATTATAAAATAAATAAAATAATAATTTATCAATTATAAATTGCAATTAAAATACAAATAAAAAATTAAATAATAATTTATACCATACCATGCGGGAATTGAACCCATGATCTTTCATATGCTAGTGCAATTCTGTAACTGCTACACCACAGATGAGGGAAAGGGTTAAAGCAACAGAATGACCAAGAGAGCCTATAAAAGGGTTAAATATACCACAAGACAGGACTTATTAAAGGATAATCCTCTGCCATCCAAACAAAACAGTATAAGATTTATTGGGACTTTCAATAAACAATGGGATCAGACCAGAGATATTCTCAAAAAACACTGGCACATCCTGCAGGCAGATGACAATCTAAAAGATGGAATAAGCCCCTCTCCCGAAATGACAAGTAGGAGAGCAAGAAACATCAGAGACACACTAGTCCACAGCCATTTGGAGCAAACACTTCGACCTATCTAGCTCCCTCCTGAGCCACAAGGTTCATACAAATGTTTGAAATGTAAAACCTGCCCATTCATGAATATAGATGAGGAAACCGTCTGAAGAGCTCAAAGGCAATATACCTGTTAGCATATGCCAGTAATGAACAGAATGGAGGTGGAGGAGCATAAAAGGGAGAAAGTATTGGAGAGTTAACTGCTACTTAATTGAGACAAAGCAATGTCCATGTAACAAAGTGCAGAATGACAAGGATCAGCCAGGAGTTGCAAACACTCACAATAAAGCCGTCCTCCGTTGCCCGTTGCTCTCACTCTCTCTCTCCTCGTGTCACTGTGTCCAAGGTAAGGGACGTCACTCCCCGGCGCGAGCACGGCAGTTCACGCCCGAAACGCGTGGGAGGAGGTTTTTCTATTTTTGTCTGTCCTGAGTGTCTTCATTTTTAATGTAACCTTAATAAAGCTTCAATTGTAAGTTTTACCTGGTGAGTCCCAGTATTTCGGAGCGGCTGCTGCATCGATCATTTACCTTTCTTCCATTCATGAATATGTCAAAAATCTTTCCAAATTGGGATAACACGTGCACAGACAGTATGACAGCAGAAAATGTATAAATTGTCAAATGGCAGTTGTCATTTATATGGTCGAATGTATTGGCAAAACCAGACGACAACTAAGGAAGCGCATTCCAAGGGTGGTTGGATGGGATTTGCAGTAGGACAGAAGAAATCAATTTAATTGTATTGAATCGGATTGAAGCTATTGATAAGCACAGTGACAAGCAATGCATTTTTCGGCAAATGCTTGTTTTTATTCAATTGTTATGTATTGTATTTTGTGTTATGTTTTTTTTGGGTTTGCCCATTCATTGTCAGTGTGACAATCCATGTCCATATATTGTGGGCATGGTTTACCACAGTCACAATCAATGGCTTTATTGTGAAAGGCTTATTTTATTAAAATGTCGTGTTTTATTTTGTGCCTTTTTATTTTGCTTGCCCATTCATTGCCATAGAGGCAAACCGTGGCCATATTATATGGGCATGGTGTACAACTGTGTCAATCAATTGGTTTATTAGCTTTTTTTGTATTGCAATGTAATTTATTTTATTCAGTGTTTTTTTTAATTTGTAGCTTGCCCATTTATTGCTATAGTGGCAAACCATGGCCATATTATGGGCATGGTTTTACCACTGTGCCAATAATGGGTAAAGGGGAAGGGGATGGGGGTACTTGCCCTTGGGAGGGTGTTTAGGCCTCCTGGGTGGGTAACGGGGGAAGGGGGTTAACCCCTTAATTACTATAGGGGTTACTAACCGCTACGGTGATTAAGAGGTTAGTGGCCATTAGTTTATTTTTTTATTTAATGTACCTGCCCACGGAGGACAGGAAGGAAGACAAGGAGGAAGATGAGGATGGTCTTCATCCAGGCAGGGGTAAGTAGAAATTTTATTAACTTAATTCTGGCTGATAATATTTTATTTTTAATGGACAAATTAGCTATTATCCAGATCCGGATAATAGAAATTTTGCCCATTATTGTACTGTATGTGTTGTGGGGGGAGGAAGGTTTGTTGGGGTAGAGGAGGTGGGTAGTAGGATTGTTGTATTTTAATGTTTCTTGGGAGTAGAGGGATTGGATGAAGGGGTAGTTTCTCCAGGATAAGTGCTTAGGCCTCTTGGGTGGGTAGCAGGCCAAACCACCCAGCCTGGGGCAACTATCCCCTTCACTCCCCCCCCCCAGCAAACCAGGTACTCATGTTTAACCCCTTCATTGCCTTAGCTAGCCGCTAAGGTAATGAAGCTGTTTTTATTTACATTTTAATAGCTGAGTATTGATGCAGGGGGTCTCCAGAGCTGAACCCCATTAATTTCAGGTCCAGGGTACCCCAGATTCCTGAGTTACAGGCCCTGGTATGGGGTGCCAGTGTCCCCTTGCTTTGTTTAAATCCCCAGTGTCACGTGACCAGGACATTTAAATGCACAGTAGATACGGCATCCCATACCGGACCTGAAACTCGGGAAGCACGGGTCCCCGGACCTCAAATGAATCAGCTACGGAGACCCCCTGCTACAATACAGTGTTATTAACATTTTATTAAAAGCACTGTGATCGCCTGTAAGAGCTGTGCAGGGAGAGGCAGCTCTCTCTGTGCAGCTCTCTCTGTGCAGCTCTTACAGACTGCGGCCAGATCGCACAGGGGAGAACTTATAAAAAGGCTGAGATACCATCGCTCCTGTCCCGTATTGTATTTTAATTTTCCTACCTCATGGTTTGTGACTTGTGGTAATGCTTTCTGATTCTTTCTGAATACCGTGATAACACAAATGCCAAACCGTTCGTAGGTCCATGCCAAGCCGTTCGTAGGTCCATGCCAAACCGTTCGTTGGGGTCATGCCAAACCATTCGAGATGGCAGCAAGTGTATCGAAGCTACTAGAATAGGCCCCGTAAAGTCAAAAGAAGCTCTGCTCATGACATGTCTGATTGTTAACCTTTCTCTGAATATGTTCCTAAAATGCTTTGTTGAAAGAACTACAGTATCTAAAATGTAATCTTAATAGATGTGGTCGATGTCTCTTTCATGGTTTGATTCACTCCTACCACGTTACTGTCTGAAAGAACTGTCATGTCAGCTTGCCCTACATTCTAAACCTATACAAACGGAACTGGAAATTAGCTAAAGACAGAGCCCAAAGGCATGAAAGATGACTATCAAAGAAATAAGGGTTTATTGCAGCTTATCTGATTTATGTTTCTTCTTTTTGAATCATGTTGGGCAAAGACATGCACAATGTATATTGTTATTTAGAACTAATGCATAATTCTTTGTTCTTGCTAACTGTAGATTTCTTGGTAAGATTTTTATGTCTGTGCAGAAAAGGCCATAGGTCGCCCGCATCAAACACTCATTTTCAGAGATATAACTTTTTAATGTATGTGTTGCATGTTATATTTTATTTATATAGTGCCACCATTGTACACAAATGGCAAGACAACAAAGGAAAATAATATCCAAAGTGCATTAAACAAATGGGATAATGGGAGACATACAGAGTACAAAAGGAGCAAATGCAGTATAGAATATACTTGATGGAGCAAGTAAGTGCATCAAGGGTCTGAGAAGAAGTCACGGGTCTAAACTAACCAAATGCTTCACCGAAGGGGTGGGATTTCAGGCGTGATTTGAAGATGAGGGATGAGGATTGGTATAAACTGGAGGGGAGGAGGGATTTCCACTGGTAGGGAGTCAAACATGATAAATGTTTGAGATGCGAGACAAGAAATGAATAAGAGAGGAAACAGCCATCAGCAGAGTTTAAGGGAAGAGAAGTTGTAAGTATGTATGTATGTATGTATGTACAGTTTGTATGTATGTATGTATATCCTGGCAAAATTATTCCTGGACTTGGTAATTGGCTGTACCTGTTCCAGGGCTTTAAATAGCAGTCAGTTACTCCCAGCCCTTGTCGGAGCATGATATTCGATCCCATGTGTTCCTGGACCCTGTGAGTTCTTGTTCCTGTGCGTTCCCTGTTTCTGTGGATTCCTTGTTGCCGATCCCAGCCTGTGACGGCGACCTTGCTCCTCTGCTGCCTGCCTTGACCCTAGCCTGTTATCTTGACCTTGCATCTTTGCCACCTGCCTTGACCTTTGCCTGCATCCCGACTATGACTAATCTGGACTCAGGACTCAGGACTCTGTCCCCTGGCTCTGGTCGGTGACCATATACCCCTACCTCAGCTCTGTGGGTCTGCTTCTATTGGAGAAAATCATCATTATACCAATACCATGAATCAAAGTCATGGGTCACCATACCTCCAGGAGTTCACAGTTTTACATGTCTTTATGTTTTAAAGAATAACCTTCCTGTAAGCATCTGGAGGGCTTCCTAAGTTTTGATATGAAGTGTATCTGTTTTTATATATGGTACTGTCTGCACTATTATTCCTTTTCCTCTCTCCCATGATCACCAACCTACACAAGAACATCTTTGCACTGATTATGATATGCACATTTAATACCCCACACATTTGAGTAGAAGCATTGAAGGTTACAGTATACAGCACTCTTGCCTTTTTCGAACCTGGCAATACGTCACTATTTGTATTCACTCTGTCCCCTTTTTCCCTCGGTGCTGTCCTCCACTCCCTTTTTCCTTGGAAGATCATATGTGTAGCGCACTTTACCCCACCCCCTGGGAGATAAGGCGACTATGGTGTATGGAAACAAAAAGAAAACAGCGCACAACGCCAAATAGTGAAGCAAGTATTGAAATATATTAATAATTAAGAGGTAATAAATCTGCGTACATCAAATTGATAAAATAGGTGCATTTAGTGTACAGTATACCACACTAGTTACCACTCAGTAGCTGTTAACAGGAAAGTCTGGTGCTTGTCTTTCTCTGTAGGAACCTCTATGATGGTTCTGGGGCTGATTTCTTTCCTGCACTCCTCATCTGGCAGGACGTCACTCCCAAGGGGGTTCCCTTTTAAGCAGCCAAGCTCCGCTGCAGATATTGGTGCTCGGTGGGACCGCTGTGATATAATGTGATATAATTTAATTATTTATTTATGTGATATAATTTAATTATTTATTCACACATTTTCACTGTGGTTATGTGATATAATTTAATTATTTATTCACACATTTTCACTGTGGTTATTGTGGTTTATTTCTTCCACTATTTATATGGTATAGTCACTGCACTGTACCCATATATAATTGTTTTTCTAAGTTAGATAGTAGCGCACAGTTTATTTTTGTTTTTTGACTATGGTGTATGTGGTGTGTTACCTGTGGCTCACAGGAGTCCTGAACATTTGCCGCTGGGAGCCTGGAGTGTACCTGATTCGATAGGTGACAGCGCATTCACCTGCGCAGTATCCTAACTATGTGGGATAACCCTGTGCAGGAACATATACGAATAATATACAACAATGTGATAAAACAATAATACTTTACTATCAGCCTATTAAACGGCATAACCATTGACAACACCAATATCAGGAACAGTTCTACTGAACGCTAATGAGGTACAGCTACCCGCCAAGCCTCGCACGGCCGTAACCTCCACACACCATGTTGCCAACACCGTGTCCACACCCCGCAGGGTACACCGTCCCCAAGGTAATCCATCCAAAGTGTTAGACAGCTGTGCCCCACTAATGTGTGTATAGTTTGTGCACTTGATGTAGGTAGGTACCTGGCGGGTGCTCCAGCACCCAGGCGTGCCGACAGAAGAACAGACAGGATTCACTGTAGAGGGTCTCTATGTCTTTCGGTGGTGGTCTGGTCCCAGACCACAGGCCGCAACTGCTGTGAGGCGTTCACCTGTGTCCCTCTCACAAGTTCAACTAATGGGGGCAGTGTCCCTGTCAAAGGGCCTGTCCCTGTAGCAGCCACAAACTATACAGTGAAATACCTATATATCTCTTGAAAAAGGGTCATTTAGTTAACCCTTGGGCCAAAGCGTATAAGCCTGCGAACCACATCAAGGCATGACCAAATTCGCAGGTCCTAACACTAACTGATTAAAATCCTTATTTACCTCTATAATTAGGGGAAGGATGATCCTGGCATTGAACCTATCGCAACCAGCTGCATGAAAAGAAAACCTGCTTACTTGGAAAGTGGGGAGGGGCGAGCTTTAAACCCTGGGTGGGAGGAGCCACTAACCTCCAAAACAGCTGAGACCAGCTGAACAAAGTTAACAAACACACAGATACCCAGCAAGCTCTCAGAAACCCCCCAAATTACCACAATATATATATATATATGCGTCAAAAGGAGTGCTACTGGGCATGGCTAATTGTATAAAACACGAAACAAAGAAGTCCAGAGCAACATCCAATGTGACCAAAATACACAATTAAATACCTATATATCTCTTGAAAAGGGGTCATTTAGTTAACCCTTTGGCCAAAGCGTATAAGCCTGCGAGCCACACCAAGGCATGACCAAATTCGCAGGTCCTAACACTAACTGATTAAAATCCTTAGCGTGATGCACGTGGATCAACAGGACAGTTCACAGAGTGTACCGGTCGTGAGTAATTCTGTACTCTTTTCTTACATGGGAGACCATGTGTATTAATGGTGTGTAGCTCTAGGGAGTCATTCCAGGCACTTGGATAAGACAGATTATTCATATACAGACTTCATTGTCCATACCCCTGGTTTCATATATATACTCCTCATCTATAAGCTTATTCATATACACCAACACATTGGTATACACTCTGGCTTATGTGGTCATTCTTTCAATACAAGTGACTAATCATCTTATGGTATACATGGAGCTTGAGCACTGACACAAAGAAGACTGGTTTCTTACCATTATTGCTATAATTAAGTGTCTCGGTCCATTTTAGATTAGCTTTACTCACCCAACAGCCATCCTGTGCCGTATTTCTGGCTCAAATGCACGGAAGACTGATGAGTGACGCAGTATAGTATCGGAATCGTGACAGGAACAAGGATACTTGGCTAGCACACATTCTCATGTGCGTATCGCAGGCATCATTAAGGGAGTGGTAGTGTTTGTGATTGTGAAACACCTCCCTTTCACGTGGTGGGTTCATATTGTGCCCATCCCATTGGGTAGCCTGGCTCACTAGGAAATTGTACTTAATTCCTAGCGCGTCTTTTCAGTGCGCATATAAACTGGGTAAGAGCCCGTAAAAATGCTGGCTGTGAATCCCTGCCTACTATGCCAACACTTGCCTGAAAAAAGCAGAAGCGAGTGTAGCCAAGTCCACTTGGGCTACTAATTCTCTGCCTCTTTAGCACTGTAAGTCCCAGGAAAGAGTGGGCAGTGTTGGGAACGAATCCTGCAGAGCATGTTGTATTGTTACAGTATATGTGTGTTACCTAATAAAGATCAGGAGTAGCCTGGTATTACAAGGGGGGCCTATGACTGGTAGGATGCCGGCAAACAAGCCAGTCCCCTGGGAAGGGGCGGGGGGGGGGTCCATCTAGAGGTTAGAGCAAGGGTTCTGGGAGTTAGTCCTGTGATGCCCTCCCTGCTATGAGGACGCAGCAGTAAGTCTCTCCTGCACAGGCGTGAGCTGAGGCCCTGCCTTGTTACTGTATGCTGAGGAGGGGTGCTTAGGGCCTCAAGCCAGGGGTACTGCCTTCAGGGAATAGAACCTGTACTGATATGATGTGCCTAATAACTCCCGTTATATACTCTGGTGCGATGTCTGGAGTATGAACAACGAAGAAGAGTTGCTCCTGAGGTTCATCTTGGCTGCACCAGGATCCTCCTGGGCTGGAGGCGCTGTGCTGACCGACTAACCGTAATTAATAGCCTGTCCTGAAGTTTCCCTATCCCACCGCGGATATCTCAGGCCTTCTGTTCTACCAAACAAGTATACACCAGCACCAGAGTACACTGGTAGCTACATGATCTCACTTAGGGTGGGGGAAAAGGTGCAACACGAGAAAATGTAAAGAGCTTAATAGTTTGACCAGGACAACACAACATCTGCCTGTCAGGGGCTCTAAGTCTCCCCTTAACTTCTCATAAAGAGTTAATATGGCTGCTGAGCTCAACCTGTATCTGCACACAACCTCCTGATCTGTGAGGCCTCCAACCAGTGCTGTCTTAACGCATGGGCCCGCTGGGCAGTTGCCCGGGGGCCCCACGAGCATAGAGGCCCCACGCTAATCTATGCACAGACCAGAATTTAACACTAATTTTCCGATCACCTGCCTCAACTTTTAAATCGCCCGCTAACTCGGTAGAAGCTAACTGGTGCTACATAGCTACCAGGGCCCCTCGGTTTTCAGGGGTAACCAGTCGGACCTTTATTTTGAAGACTGGCTACCCCCTTCCATCACATACACATGGGGTTTATTCACTGAACCTCGATAAAATCAGTGAATTGCTAAGCGACTTTGCGTTGTTTTACCGCACACTAAAACGTGTGTCAAAATGGTATTCACTAAGAAAAAACACCATTTTTTTAAAGTGCGGTCAAAAAATTCAAGATCGCACTTCTTGTTTTTTTTGTTTTTTTTCTAAGTCCTATTGCACTGAAACTGTTTGTTTAAACTACAGCCTGGAAAAGCTGCACAGAGATGCTGCGTCTCCCTGCACAGCTCTAACAGGCGATCGTACAATTTAAATATTAATTTTAATACTAGTGTATGGGAGCAGGGGGTTTCCGCAGCTGAATATCATTAATTTCAGCCTCGGGGACCCCCTGCTTCCCGAGTTACAGGCCCCCGTTATGTGGTGCCAGTATCCCCGCCATGTTTAAATCCTCTGCGTCACTGCCCACATGACCGGGGGATTTAAATACTGCAGAGATACCGGCCCCCATACCGGGGCCTAAATCTCGGAAAGTAGGGTGTCCCGTGGCTGAAATCAATCAATCATTTCAGCTCCTTCCTGAGTTTCAGGCCCCAGTATCAGGTGCCGGTATCTCCTGTGCGTTTAAAAATCCTGGTCATGTGACTCGGAAGATGTAAACATAGCGGGGATACCGGCACCCCATACCAGGGCCTATAACTCGGGAAGCAGGGGTCCACGAGGCTGAAATTAATGCAGTTCAGCTCAGGAGACCCCCTGCTCCCATGTATATGTAGCCCTTTTTGTGAACCGGCCTGACCCACCCAATCTCACATTGGCCCCTGTGGTCTAACCGGTCCCTTTTCTTGCGACACACCTTTTCTAAGGGACTACTGGTAACTGTATCACACCTGTGGCTCCAGGAGATCTGAGCCTCCGCTAGCTGGGAGCCTGGGGAAACCCTTACCATTTACCTGGTGCAGCGCCTCCACTTACCCAGGATCCCCGTTATGAAAGATAGCCCTGGGTAAGAAATACAATAACACACATAACGATAGAAAGAATACTAACACTTTACTGAGAACATAGCAAACCAAAACACGACATAACCTTATGCTCTATCCGTATCACCTCAGCCCAATGTCTGGTGTTCCCACCCAGTGTCCTGTGATCCCCCACACCCAATGTCCCGTACTCCTACGTAGGTAGTGGGTGACTGCGCAGTCACTAAATTAGTTAAGGCCTGTTGGTGCACTTATGATACAGCGTTACCTGCCGAGCACTCCGGTGCTCGGGCCTGCAACGATCTTCACAAAGGGTCAGACGTGCGATGCATCCGTCTGATCCTATCCAGGTGATACTCTCTGGGAACCCCAACGAGGGTCCCACCGCTTCACGGGAACACAACCGTCTCTCGGTAACACACCGTCTCACGGGAACAGCAACCGCCGCTATCCCTATCTATCCCTAACGTGACAGGAACCCTAACCTAGGGCCTGTCCCTGATGAACCGCAACCTGGGGTGGCTTGGGGAAAACTCCTAGGGCCTGTGGAGTATTAACCTGCCCCCTCCCCTAGCTACCCAGTCCTATCTGTAACTACTAACTACTAGATACTCCTAAAGCACCTGCAGCAGACACACCGCTCTCACCGTCAACCTGCAGGTACTCACACACGCTGCACACACTGCGCCCAGCACATGCAGCGACACACACACACAGCTAATCATAACACACACCATATACTGGAACCCGCAGCAAATCCACTGCACACACTCTGTGCCTATTTGCCAGTGCGCACAGCACTACCCGCTGTGGCACTGCCAAACCTGCACCCTCACACACCTAAGGGTAACCTTCCCTATCTAGGGCCGTCCCTCTTCAGTTACCCCCTGCCCTTACCGGGAATTGGGGCCTGCCTGGGGACCTAAGGAGAACCCTTACCTGATGCAGGAGCCACGCGCTCCCTACACCCTTCCTACTCCTTCCTTCTCCTCTGCCTGACTGACTCATGCAAAGCCCGGGAAATGTATCTATATTCCCGGGCTGAGCTTCCTCCAGCCCTATTGGCCGCTATCAGGCACCTGGTGCCTGTCTCCCTATGCCTCCTGGGAATTGTAGTTCCCAGGGGGCTGTCTATGTACTGGGGCCGCGTGCGCACTAGCCCTGCGCATGCGCGAACCCCTAATGACCGCCTCAACCTCCCTCTACACTTCCCTACTCTCGCGCGATCTCTCCCAAGCCCTGGGGTCCTATCTCGCGCTTGCCGCCTACTGCGCATGCGCGAGCTAACGCGCAATGGCGGCGCCCTCTGCACAAGCCGCCGGGCCGGTGGCAACGCGATCGCGGCCTTAGCAACGGCCCGATCGCGTCCCCGGCAACCGGCCTGCACCTCACAGTCCCGCTCTGCTCCCTGCACTGGCCCCCACCCTCGCGAAGTGCCGGCGGGTCCGTCGCAGCCTCCGGCGGCACCCGCTACCGCACGGCACTCGCGGAGAGGGGCCAGAAAACGTAAATATACCTCGGGGCTACATATAATTCACATTAAAGCACCTTAATTACCTTAGCGGATATCAATTAAGGCAATGAAAGGGTTAATGCACAGAAGCTGGTTTATTGTGGGCAGAGGGGGGGAATGAAGGGGGTACGTGGCCCAGGGTGGGTGGTTAGGCCTACCGGGAAGGTTGGGGGAGGAGTTAACCCCTTCATTACCATGTGGTTGATTGGGGGTATAACATGTGATGCCTCACATGGAATATCTCCCAATCCGATTGGTTGGAGTAACATGTGATGGCAGCCATTTTGTTTTTGGTGATGCCAGCCTTAAAGGGAGGGAAGCATAGCTTTTCTGATTCGCTGGCGTCCTTCCCTTTTTATGACATCACTTCCTTTAAAAAAAAAAAAAAAGAATCTGTCACATGGTACACCAGCCAATCGGATTGGGGGTGTACCATTTGACACTCAAATGTGATGTCACAGGCCTTATATAAGGCCTGTCCCGTCTCATCTAAGTTTAAGAATCCGACGTGAAAACATCCGCCCCATTGGATTGGATTATAATTAAAGAAGAGAAGACTGAAGAAAGAAAAAAATAATTTACCAGAACTTGAGGAACATTGCGTCGAGGATCAAGAGGCTCCTGCTGCAGTCAAAATCGGAAGATGAAGACATCGAAGGTAAGAAAAACATTGATTGCATGTTATTTTGGTATTTTTGGTATTTTTTTTTTAGGTTGCCCATTGACTGCGAATGTGTTTATCTATGCACCTTTCGGGCTGTAGATAAACACAGTGCATTTTTAGGAAAATGCATTGCCGTGAATTGCAGTGCAATGCATTTTTAGGCAAATGTTGTGTTTTATTTAATTGTTATCTATTGTATTTTCTGTTATGAGTTTTGTTTTTTAGGTTGTCCATTGCCTGCCAATGTGTTTATCTATGCCCCTTTAAGGGTATAGATATTCACAGTGACATGCAATGTGTTTTTTTTTTAAATGCTTGTTTTTATATTATTGGTATGTATTGTATTTGTAGTTCTTGGTTTTATTTAATTGTTTTGTATTTGCGGTTCTTGGTTTTATTTAATAGGTTTTGTATTTGCGGTTCTTGGTTTTATTTAATTGTTTTGTATTTTTGTTGATTGTTTTATTTTGGTTGCCCATTGACTGCCATAGTGACAAAGCATGCCCAGTGACATAGCTGCTGTTTGAGAGCCACTGAGTATCAACACGGGAAGGTGCTGGCAGACTGCAGAAGCTGAACACCCAGGGAAGCTTCTTCCGCCCTCACTCGAATCGTCACTGGTTGTGACGCAGGTGTGACATACGTGGAAGCGGATGAGGCAGCAGCTTGCACGGCGTAGACCTCATGTAACCAGCGGCTCTCTCCCATGAACTGTTCTTTTTCACAAAATGTGAGTGCATTATTTATATGTGTTTATGAGATGCAATAGACCATAATTCAACATATTACACTATTGTGCGCTCTCTTTCTTCATTTCATTCCTGGGGAGGGATATACGAGGATTTAACCCCATATACAACACACCATTTAAAGACCACCATCCACAAAAGCTTTTCACCTCTGAGGGTCCACGCAAGGGCTCTCATCAGAGAGAGATGGGTCTCTGATATGCCTTTCAAAATCAGAAGAAATATGTGAGTGAGACCGACACAGCAATGTTTAGATTCACATTTTTTATTATTGTCTACACTATTATCTGTATTTTTTCTTCCACTTTTTCACATACAGTATATCATCTGAGAGCTACAGCGCTCCCCTAACCTGAAGACATGGGCATGGTGTACCACTGTGCCAATCAATTGGTTTATTGGAATTTCTAAAAAAAAATATTTTTAATGTAATGTGTTTTATTTAGTGGCTGTTTATTTTTAGCTTGCCCATTTTTTGCCATAGTGGTAAACCATGGCCATGGTTTAACACTGTGCCAATCAAAGGGTAGCGGGGTGGAGGGTGGGGTTAGTTGAACTGGGGAAGGTGGTTAGGCTTGTCGGGTGGGTAGCGGGGGATGGAGTTTAACCCCTTAATTACTATAGCGGTTACTAACCGCTAAGGTGATTAAGAGGTTACTGTCCATTAGTTTGTTTTCTATTGTAATGCTCCTGCCAACGGAAGACAAGGACAGAGAGGACGGTGATGAGGACGGCCTTCATCCTGACAGGGGTAAGTGCAACTTTTATTTACTTAATGCGGCTGGTTTAATTTTGTTAATGGGTAATTTTGCTAATTACTGTACTGTATGTGTTGGGGTGTGGGTTGTATTTATATATTGCACTGTAATTTTGTTTTTTTAAGGGGGAAAAGCACTATTAGCCATCTTTGGTTTATAGCACTTTTACCCATTCCTGTTGTATGTACAGGGGGTGGGTGAAGGTGGTAGTTAGCCCAGGGTGGGTGTTTAGGCCTTGCGGTAGGGTAGCTCAAGTGGATAACCTCATCATTACCTTAGCGGTTTTATCTGCTATGGAAATGAAGGGGTTAACTTCTACTGCCACCCTCTCACAACGCCTAAACACCCACTCTGGGGCAATTACCACCTTCGCCCACCCCCTGTACCAAAAACTATGCAGTGCCTGCTATTTAACCCTTTCATTACCTTCGTGGTTAGCCGCTAAGGTAATGAAACTGGCTATAATTGAATTTTTATTGCACAGGATTAATACCGGAAGCCAGTGGGGACCTCTGGAGATGTGGGACCCACAGGGCTGTGAGGAACTGTAGGAACACCTAGGGATCCACAGGAAACCACGAATCTCCGGGGGGTTCTCACGGGTCCCTGCGAATCTCCGGGGGGTCCTCGCTGGCCTCCGATATCAATCCTCTGCAGTAAACTAAAAGAAAATGCTTTTATGCATCTTGCAATATCTTTAGCGCATGCTTTTACAGTAGCTGGCGCCAAAATATTGCACGTTTTTAAAGTACTTAGTACTACGCTTATGCTTAGTACTACGTAGTGAATAGCAGTTTCTGGCAAAAAAATGCAATTTGGGGCATTTGGTGGTTCATCGTACGACATATTTTTGCCAGAATATTATAGTACTATAAAAAGCCATTTCAGTTCAATATTGCCCTGTTATCAGAGCTTTGTGAATAGCAATGCAAGCAATATCGCACTATAAGGGCATTTATAGTGCTATAAGTCACTTATCGAAGTTTAGTGAATTAGCCCCCATGAGTGTTCATTTGCATGTCATTACCCAGAATCCCTGTCTGCTCTTGGAGCGCTGTATGATTATGGGCTAAGGCAGTATTGGGGCAACGTCATTGGTTGTGGCTTCCAATTGGATGGCTGTTTAAATACCTTTTACAACCAGGACGCAATATCAGTAATTTCACAGATACAAAAGCAGGAGTCCCACTGCACTAGCATTTTAGGGGTACCCTGGTGGGGGCATTGTTTTGGGCTAGGCACCCTTTCTCATGCAGGGGCTACCCCATAATCACACAACATACAGTGCTTCCAGTGCAGACAGGTATTCAGAGTAATGAGATACAGGAACAGATTAGCACTTTTTGCTTCCTATTCACTTTAAAATGGATCCCTTTCAGCTTATGCCGAATGTCTTACAAGCGTTTTCAGCAAAGTCATGCTCTTCTTGGAACCAGGCTTCAGAGCTTAGTTTAAGGAAGAGCTCCCCACCAACAGTTGTTTAATCTTTGGTGGTTGTCTGTAAGAGAGCAAGGGGGTGGTTCTGGAAAGGTTTCTTTCAATGTGGTATCTTTATTGAGGGTTGTAGATTCTTATCTTATTTTGCAAACTACTTTTAATTGGGGGTTGTAGGTGACCACTAAACGTTAACCTGTTTTCTTCCCGTTTCTCTTTGTATTTTAAAAAAAAAACTAAATTTCTGTGTAGCTGGTGGCTTGGTTTATTTGTTTTTCTATTATTCTGGGGTTGTAACCTTGATTTATGAACGGCCTCCTGAGCGTATCCAGGGGCTGGTCCCTTTCTGTACTGTCTAAGCCATGGGAGGGCAACTCCAGTCCTCCAAGCCCACCAACAGACCAGGTAGTCAGCTTTTAAGGATATCCCTGCTTCAGTACAGGTGGCTCAATCAGGGGCCAAGCAATGCTATCTACTGTACATGCTGTCTCTGTAAATATCCCAACATACCACTTAGATTGTAAGCTCTTCGGGGCAAGGGATTTCCTTTCCTATTTTCTGAGTTTGTTGCGCTTATTGTACTATAATTCCCTGGACTGTATTGTCTATTTCGTGAAGAACTGGATACCCTGTGGGCGCTATATAAAGATATACATACAATGTTAACATACATTCCCAGCTAGCTCAAACTTCTACACCCACCACATCATGAATATATATTTATGTCAAAAGGAGAGCTACTGGGCGTGGCAAATGTATACAACAAGAGACAGGGGTGCCCAATGCTCCGTCCAATTGACAAAACATATATGGTAAATAGTATAAAGTTTAAATACTTCAATAATAATAGTAATAACTTGGCAATTTAGTTTAACCCTTTGGCCAAAGCGTCGAAAGCCTGTGGGCGCTATATAAAGATATACATACAATGTTAACCTACATCTCCACAGACAAGAGCGCAATGCATTTTGGCATCAACATACCTGCATTGACCCCAGAGTGACATGTAAATATTTGATCAGTTGATATGTCTGGCTTTTCCAGCGCTGTATCTTTGTTGGCAAAGCGGAGGTAATGTATTTGTCTAGACAGATTTTAAGGTCGTACTGTCCAAAAACAATGAGTTCCTTCATTCAAGAAAACATTGTACAATATACCCTTTCCCAACTCCCAATGTAAACAATCATATTGTACTACAAGCTGATTTTAATCCCTAATGTGCTGTACAATTGCCATACAGTACATTGACAACATTTCTGTACATTATTGGTCCAAAAAAGGTATCATACTATCTATTTTTTTCTTTTCCTTTTTTTATCACTTTAAAGATCAATACGGCTACAAATATTTTTTACTAAATTTTTTCAAGACACTAAGGGGCCTATTCTAGTAGCTTCAATAAAATCGAAAGGTTTGGCATGACCCAACCTCACAGTCTGACATTTGTGTCATCACAGTATTCAGAAAGAATTATGGCAAGTCAGAAACGTGAGGTAGGAAAATGCCAATACCGTTCGGCGTAGCAGTGTCCTTATCTCATTCGAGAAGTGCTCAAAAGTCTCTGAGTCACTTATCGATGCTACTAGAGAAGGCCCCTAAGACATAGATCCACAAGGCAGCAGTTAAACAGGGTTCTTAATAACATGACTTTACCTGAAACAGAAACTAACATTATGTTCTGCACGCTAACATGGTATCCTAAAGCTTATTATACTGTATGCAAATCAGACTTTAAGCTCAAGTTCCCAAGCTCAAGATAACTAAACCCCACTCCTCTCACACCCTGGTCCTAACAGCACAGTTCAATTTTAGATGGAGGGTGACCACATTTCCCGGTGGAGTCTCGGGGTACACCCCAACAGTTTCTTGCAGTAGATGGGTGACCACGTACCCTGGTGAAGCCTCGAGGTATGCCCCAACACTTTGCTGTGGTATAAGGGTTGTGGGTGACCCCCTTCCTGGTGATGCCTCGGGAAGCTGTACCCAACCTCACCCAGAGAAATGCAGTGCGTAGCTGCCAAATTTAAACCCCAGTCCAGGTAGTGCAAAAGTCCATAAAACAGAAGCATGGCTCTGATCTCTGCTGCAAAACCCTGTCCCGAAGCCTATCTCAGCAGTGCCTCCAAATGTAGCCCTCTTTCCCCTGCCCTCTGGGAAATGTTCTACTACTGGTGTGTTTCTCTGGCTGGTGGTGCATACCCTTAGGTAAACAGAAGACAGGAGATCTCTGCTGTGGTGTGGGGAGGACATCAGGACAGGTTCACGGTGTCTCTTTACTGGTAAGTGCCTCCAGTCCAAAAGGATCCTGATAGTCCAAGATGCACCTCATGGACACTTCTTCTTTTACTAACCATGCTTCAAGGGCTACACCAGTTGTTGATTTGACTGAAGATTATTTGCAGTAGTTGAAATACATTCACTGGATCATTATCACTGTACCCTATCCCTTCTTGGATTAGGCCTCAGTCACTTCTCTATTTGAAGAGTTATCTTCATATCTGCATACTCTGATGTATAACCCAAAACTCCTCTCCCTATGGAGGTAACACCAATCTCTCTAGAGCTATCTTACTCTGCTCCTTACTCTTCTCCATCCCTGGAGCAGTGCTCTTCCCACTGTAGCCAGGTCCCCCCTCTGTGTTTTTCCCCTGCATGGTTTGAATGAAGATTTCAAACTGGTATGCTTTATCTAGTTGTGCTGCTGCCCTACCTTGGGTTCCCACTGCTGTAAATATTGTACGGTGAGCCAACTTTAGATTACATACGAGTCCATTGAGGACAATGATAGCTGATCTTAGCACTTGCAATTCCCCTAGCCTCTTATGCCACATCCTGACTTACAGTACAGCAGGACTGTTTATTTAGTATTATTATGCCTGATCACCATTCTAGGTCTTCCATCAGTTTACACTGCCCCCTTTCCATCCCTATCCCCCCATCCCCCCTCCCCCCTCCACTTCCCCCCACCCCCACTTTCCCCCTCACTTCACTCACTCCCTGCTGGGTTCCCCAGCGTTATTGTTCTGCCACTCCTGCAGTTGCGCTATTGGCCAGTACTCAAGCGCTACACATGCGAATTCACGTAGTAAACATGACACTGATCACCCTGGCAACGAGAGACGCCTCCAGCAGCCGGCTCAGTGATCAGCTGTTTCTCCGCTTACCATAGATACTGATGTGACGCCATCTCCAATCAAGGCCGAGACCCCAGCAGCTGTTCAGGTTTGCGGGCTTTTGTGAACATTGATTCAATTAGGGAAGGCATTTTATTGGGTTTAGGTGGTGGGTGTATATATAGGTGTGTGGTTGTCACTGCGTCTTGAGCACTCCCTGAGTAAGGTCCTGTTTGTAGGACTGAAACGTCGGTGAATGTGCCAGCTATCTACAATACACTGCTGATACTGGATTACCTTGTGTACTGTTTCTTCCTTGCTGTTGGGTCCTAGGTAACAGGGTCTGCCTGGTAAGGTTATTTTACTTATATGTACTGTATATGTATGTGTATATGTGTGTGTACTGTATATATGTATATATATATATATATATATATATATGTATGTATATATATATATATATATATATATATATATATATATATATATCTCAAATGGAAATATTACTGTATGCTCATTTGCATGTCTTAGACAGGTCTGCAACCCCGCCTTTCACCATTATCACCCAGCACACTGCACTTCCACTGCAGCAAGGGATTCTGGGAAATGACATGCAAATGAGCACACAATGTCACCTTTTGCTTCAAAACCATGGTTCCCTACAGGCTTAAGCTTGATGCATGGTCACAGCTTTGAGCACAGCCAGGGTTAAGATGCATAGCCAGCAAACCCACCCACAGACAGACTGTTTCGAACTTAATGGGTCTCCTCAGTGTGGGGTTGGTTTATACTGGCTATGCAAAAATGAAGCAAGGGATAGGTTTTACTATACTTATTTAAGCTTTGGTGGGTAAAAAAAGTGACAAAAACCCTCCACAGAAAAAAGCATATACTGTTGCAACATCTATGAATAATTGTATGTTATCATATAAAATATATTTTAACATGCAATGTCTGAACAAACTCATCAACCCCCTGATGCAATATCCACTTCAAATTCAAACATAACACACAAAGAACATTTACGTTGCAATTTGCTTTATTTTCAAAAATATGAACATTCAAAATAAATACAGTATAAGGAATAGATACATTATTTTAATACATAGCAGGATATGTATACATGTTTACCCTCTCTCCCCCCCCCCCCACCTCCCTGCTGCAAGACTGCAGAAGAATTGGTGCAAAATAAACCCCCACATTTATTTAATAGACAAATGCTATAGTTCTGAAGGGTGGGTAGGGGTTTCCACTGGTAAATCTGATGTTTTTGCTCCTGAACAGCACCAGCTTCCCAGCAGGCATAGTTAAGAAATATCCCCGTGCTTTCATAAATATAATTAACATATCTAAATTCATATTAAATCTCCTTAAAACTGTTCTAGGTTTATTATATTTTACATACAGATTTAGCCCGATTTACTTTCCCCCGGAGCCGCTGGATGACAAGCAAAACACAGGGGGACAGTAAAAGCCGTGGCTGCCTGCGGGAGTCTGTTTTTCCGAATGGGACTCGTCAAGGAGAGATTTCCTGCTGCCGGGGGAAGGCCGCGGTTACAATTCCAGTTTCACCCAACAGCTGGAACATTCCATCTCTACATGTGTTATTGGAATGGTTATTTTTCTACGTGCTTCAAACTCCGGACACGAAGGGCTCCTGCTAGGCTTTCCAGAGCCCTCCAATGCTACGGGCTAAATCAAGGGTGGCCTACTCTAGTCTTCAAGGGCCACCAACAGGTCTGGTTTTAAGAATGTCCTGCATCAGCACAGGTGACAGTCATTCGGACTGGGCCACTGATTGACCCACCTGTGCTGAAGCAGGGATATCCTTAAAACCTAACCTGTTGCTGGCCCTTGAGGACTGGAGTTGGCCGCCCCTTGGCTTAAAATAAACACAAAACCTACACTTACTTTGCAATATGCAAAAATATAGCCACACTGATATCAATGATATGTGATATAAACATTCTAGTTTAAATGGCAATGTTTCATTATTTCATGTGAAATCAAGAAATGTTTTTATGGGGCTGTTAGCCTTACACTAAGAATATGATTTGTGTAGATTTGAGTATCTTATTGTACTTGCTGTCAATTCTCAGTGCTTTAGTATTTTGTGCTTCAGTTCGGGCCTTGTGAGTTAGTGGGACATGTCAGATATACTTCCTGAGAATTTAATATAAATTACACAAAATGGTTTCCGCTAAGAACCACACAGGGCGCTCCTGGCAGCCCCTTTTTCACACGTGATACTGTACATACAATATAGGATAGCAAGTAGATTAGTGGTAATATAAAAATATAAATATACAATATAAATAAAATATTAGACTAATTGCACAAAATAAACTTTGCTGTCGTATATATTTCTAGTTTGGTTCATCTTTGTGAAACAAATGTTTTCTCTGTCTTGATATGAGATATGGTCCTGAAGGCAGTGCTGTCGCCCAAGCCCTGCGCTTACAGAGGCCCGGCGCTCTTCCCCACAACAGTTAAACTGATTGCCAGAGGAGAGCGCGGGGCCTCTGTAGCCCCCTTACCTTCCATCTCTGCGACGTTGCGGCATCGTGTTGCCCTGACAACGTGAGGTAACGGAGTCACGTTGCCGTGATGCTGTGACGTCACGTTGCCGTGACGCATATGTCACATGATGCCGCGACATCGCTGAGATGAGGAGGTGCCGGTGAAGGCAAGAGGCCTCGTGCTCTCCCCCAGCCCCGAACCCTGCTTCATTTCAGTCAGCTCTGGCTCTGACACAGGTGCAGCCCACAGTAACTATTTTTTTCTCCAATTTAAAGATCTGGTTACAGCCGCTCAGCTCACGGCGCAGAACGAGGATCTCCTGCTGGATAGGGATGGAATTCAAGTTGAGGTCCACTTCCCCTTCTGAATCCACACACCTTTCTTGGCATTCTGCCTGGGCAATGATATGGGGTAATCTGTTGTGATCCTTGTCCAAGCTACATAACGGAAACAAAAAAACAAGGTAAACAAAAAAAAATTATTTGGTTGTGAACAATTAACCTTCCAACACTAAAGCAATTAAAATATCAAGAGACAATGCTTGTGTTGCCTCAGGAGACTGCAACTTTATACAGTACATAGGGGTTTAGCAATCAATTTAAAGGGGCAATCCATCCTGTACTAATGCCAGTGACGTGGTTAAGGTGTTACATCTGGATGTTGAATACCTTTTTACTCAAACCTGTCCCCTGTAAATACTATTTAATTAGTATTAGGTGAGATGAGACTCGGGAGGGGATTGATTTCCTCTGGCTTCTCCCTTTTGTCTGATATCACTGTATGCTCAGCACGTTATTACACATACAGATGTAGCCAATTTACTGTCAGTTTACTGGGCCCTGACTCTAACGTAGAATACTTAAAGTTTTATTGGATGTATTATTTAGTAAACTAATGTTTATTATATATTATTATATTTTTCATGTCGGATGAAACAATAATAAATTGCTCAGACTATACCTGGCAAAGTGTTATACGAACTATAGGTACTACAATACTTTTTACATACAGTAAGGTAGGTAAAAAAACACTAAAAAAAGGTTCTTGTGAAACAAAAATTAATATTCAAAAAGGTGTATTAAACATGAAAGAATACAAAAAATGGATCAACGTTTCGGTCTCAACGTGAACCGTCTTCAAGAAACATTGTGCTCTAAACGTTGCTCCATTTTTTTTATTCTTTCATGTTTAATGCACTTTCACTGAGTTTCTTGCATTCCCCCCCACCCCCCCTCAAATCTGTTTCGCGTTGTGTAAAATCCACAAATGGATTTGGTCGGTTTTAATCTGCACGGATTCGTTAAAAACCGCGGTTGGATGCGATCATGGACGGATTTGAAGAATCCAATTTCTCAGATTCAGCAATCCCGTTGGCGGATTCTTAAAAATCGGATCGCGGAATCCGCGGATTGGATTCTACAAATCTGTCAATGGATTGTGAAATCTGTTGATCGTATTGGCAATAATAATAATAATAATAAAAAATCCGCAAAACACAAATTGCCTTTTTCAGGTTGATCCGCAGAAATCCGCAGACCAAAGGAAGCGGCCAATCCTCTGCGGATCCAAATCCGCCCCCAAAATAAGCTCATCTCTAGTCTCAAGTACTTTTCCTTCAGTATGTACATAAACCTTGAACAGGGCGGTGTTTTCTCCAATAGAAATGCTTTTTTATTTTTTTTTCATACAATGGGCTTCACAATTTATTTATGTCATTTTATTTATAAAATGTTTGAACAGGAAATAATACATTGAGAGTTACCTCTAGTTTTCAAGTATGTCCTGGGCATATGAGATATGATAATACAAAGTGGCGTTACATGAACAGAGGGAATACATTCAATTTGCAGACATTTCAAGGACAGTTAAAGATAATATATGATTATGGGTGTATGTAACAGTTACAGACAAGGTTAAAAATGTGTTAGAAGACTTTACCCAAGCCAGTAACCAAGCACTTAACGGCAGCAAACAGCTGACTCCCTTTGGCTGCTGCCATTGGGTTAACACAGATGTAGGCTGAAGGGGTTCTGAATGAATGCAGCTGGACTTTGAAATTCCTTTGTCCAGAGTCACACACACAGCAGGGGGTGGGGATGACTTTATATAAAAAGAAATAAAACTTACCTGTAATGCCAAGGAGAAAGAGAACGCATCCTTATGTCATTGCCCAGTGTATGAGCCTGCCCCCTGCTGCTAAAATTCAGGCTGACTTTTATGCTTTGAGGAAATGTCGTGTCCTTCGCGGTAGGACACTTTTTTCTGAGGTGCTGTAACTCCATACCATGGACAGAGATCTTCAGTGCGATTTCAAGGACGAGTAATAGCAATGTCACCTGAAATTGAGAAAGCCAGTTAGAGAATGTAGACCCAGAAGGAAACAGCAAAAAGGGTATCTTAATCTTTGGTTCATTTAAGTGTGTTGTCTAAATGTTCATTGTGGACATCAATTCATACTGAATTGGAGCCCAACGTAGAATTGCACCTAGTCATGTATAAAACACACACACAATATATAACTAAAATATGAATGTATTGATTCCTTCCTTAAAGTTTGTTTCCACTGTAAATATATGAATTGTGATAGATAGATAGATAGATAGATAGATACATTTAAAATACCTGTGTTAAACTAATTCTGCTAATAATTATTTATTAAATGCAATATTTGTCTCCAGCCGCTGAGCACCTTAGTGTATTTTGCAGTGCTATAACACAGCCTTTTCTTCCTTTTTGCCCCAACATTAATAGAAATGTAATTCTTACTTTCTATGAAAATCCAAAAATATCCTTCAATACGTTGGTTTCAGTGCTCTGCAGACATCTAAATCAGTGAAAATAATACTTACCCTTGATGTTGCTCTTTGCAAAGACATGTTAAGTCTGCTTCTTTGTCTGCTTTCTGACTGGAAGGCTTCGGCGTCCCTGTTCTGAGGTGTGAGGGCTCTGAGGTGTGAGGGCTCTGAGGTGTGAGGGCTCTTGCCCAGACCAGAACATTTTATAAGGATTCCAACATATACTGGGATTTCCATTCCCTTCTCTTTGTGTGCGATTTGATCTTCAAAGAAAAAAAAGAGAGCGGTTGCATTATTCCCCTGTACAAAAGCTTTGCTGCCGCGGGGAGGAAAATGATGTAATAAATCATAGAAGACAAATTTTCCTGTACTGGAATCAGTAAATCAATGATTAACCAAACGCGTTACAGTACATTTCACATGAGTGAGAACTGGGGCACGAATTTGCATATTGATGTCAATGCAACATAATATAATTAGGTCAGGTTCTTGTATCGGTTTGGGGGAAACCTGGAACAAAGGTGGTGACGAGAAGTATCATTGTGTAGTAATTTACATACATATTCATAACTTACTATACAACCACACCTTATGTAAGTAACTTAGTATACAGAATACAATATCAGATATGTTTTGTTAATATAGATAGAGGAAAATGTGTGTGAATGTTACGGCTCGTGAAAATTGTTACTATTTTTAAAAGAATTTGACATATTCGCTAAAAGATTTTGCACACGTGGAGTTCACTTTTCTGCCGGCGAAATGTGTATATTGGGCAAAAATCACGACATTCATAAAAGAATCTCTCTCTCTCTCTCAACAGCCCGGACTCATTTTTTTACAATTGTGTGAAAATCTCTAGTTTAAGGAGATAGTTAAGTGAAGCAAATTGCCAGGAGACCTTCATACGGAAGGCAAAGGAGAAGAGACATTTTTATGCTATCCTACTGTAGTGTAAGAAAATCTATTCATTTTTTCGGCAATCGGGAAGGAAGTCATAATATCAAAAGACTGATACCGTGAAAATAACACTACATTAACTTAAACAGAAACTGTCATTATTTTACCCTGAATTAACGCTACCTTCACTTAGATAATTGTATGTAGAAATAACTCCTGTGTGTAACGGTGTTTCTGGCCCGGCCTGACCCACCCAATCTCACATTGGCCCCTGTGGTCTAACCGGACCCCATTACAGTGTGAATATGCCTGATGGTGCACCTGCTGGCTACAGGACTCCTGAGTCTCCCGCATGATGGTGTGTGGGGAGGACCCGTCAGACAGGCAGCTGAGGTAGTGTGCTGAGTCTCACCTAGTTCCAGTGCAGCGCCTCCACCTCACCAGGGTCCCTGCGTCCGCATGGGGAGGATCCTGGCGAGGAACTCCTCCGTGGTGCTCCTCTCTGTACACTCATTCTTGATAGACACACGAGAGGGTTTCTGGCTGAACTCATCTTTATTGACACGGCAGGGCAACTGCCCTCCACAAGGAGTATCTTCAGCCGCTCATCTCGCCAGTGCTCCCTTTAATTAGGTATGTCACCTAGATCAGGGATTCACTATTCCCGCAGGAATCACTGTCCTGTGCCAGGTCCCTGGACACAGCCTCCCATGGAGTTACTATAACATAACTGACACTCTAATAGAACTTGAACTCCTTCCTCAGCTCTGACAAGAGCTGGAACTCCTTGCTCAGCAGAACAACTAACTAGACAGCAACCAACTTTTAGACACAGTGCTGTGCCTTATGTAAGCTTCTGAGGCTGACACATCTCTGACATCACTAACCATGGAGTCAGAGCATGTGACCAGTCCCAGCCATACACAGAGCACCCCACCAGGGTGTGAGGGGAAACCTCCATAATTACTGCTGGCATGCCCACACTTACCAGGCCTTACTGCCAACAGGAGAGATGACTGTAGGCATTTTACATGACCGCTACATTCTCCCCCTGGTGAATCCCATCGTCCTCGCTGGGACCTAAATTTGTATACCTCTTTCCAGGAAGCACTGTAACGGAAAACATAATTAACATCACACAAATTTCCTCATAATACAGTACACATGAATACAGTCATCCGCCAAGCCCGCCCCGACCAGCAGCCACGAACCCGCGTAATGTCTCAGTACCCCCTTAATAATAGTGATCTGGGTCAGGTTTCCTCACTTCCCGGTTACCCATATCCAGGACCGTAACATAATAATGCCTAGGTGATCCTCTCTCTGGCACATAGGTCACCCTATGTTTGTGAACATTTCTCCCTATGCTCCACACTCGCATCAGGGTGTCTATTCTTTCTTCCGCCTTTTTACCTACAATGTCGCTCCCCCTATTGGCTAAATACAGCTCTATAGTTTCTTGGAGCCACATTTCCCTATTGTCCTCAATTTCATCCATCAGGGGCCCCGGAACATAGGGATACTCCAACCCATGGGATTTTTTATATTTGGCTATTATAGCCCTCTCCGCCCTACTGACCCTGGTCAGATCAGCATTACCTGCCCTCCCAGGTAACACCCATGATAGGGGCTCATCAGAATCTACTGGGTCTGACAGAGTGTCAGGACCCATGGGCGCTATGTCTCTACGCTCCAGCTGGAACCACCTCTTCTGTAGTTCCCTGTCCCTCTGCTCGGGTGTAAACTCTCCCTCTTTCCACCAGAAATCTACCACGTCCTCCCGCCGGATGAGGAACCGAGTACGGTCCATCCATGCGGAATACCCCTCAAATAGTGGAGCCCACCACCTGGTCTCCTTAAAGGGATTAGGCCCTGGTTCCCGGTCGTCATCAAACGAAAATACCCCTGACGACCTTGTGGATCGCGAGTTGAACCACCTCGAGAACCCCGGAGCCTTTACTGCCGGTTGGGGTGCTGTATCCGCCACCCTCAATTCTCCCCCTCCCCGTGAATCGCCTTCCGTAGCTCCACTGAGCTGCCTTTCCCCAGTCCGTTTTTCCTCCCCCCCCAAAGGTATGTCCACAAGTTCCAAGCTGGGCGGTGAACCCGGTGACCGTGTGATAGGGGTAGGGGCATTAGCTAGGGCATGGGGTTGGGTATAGGGGCATGGGGCGGGACCCCACGGGGTTACGACCCGCTCCTGGCTGTCCGTAGACTGGTCCAAGGATGATGTCTCACCCTCCTCAGTCCTGAGATCGTCTCTCCGATTTCTGGGCAATACGAGCGGTCGGGGACCTTCCCCCAATCGCCGAAGCGTCGCTGCTTCCCCTTCCTGGGTTCCGCCGTCGCCACCGGAAGTGACGTCCTCCCCGGAACCGGAAGCGTCGCCATCTCGCGTTGGACCCCCATACGGGATCTCTTCTCCCACGACATCCGGTTGCTCCGCCGTCGCCACCGGAAGTGATGCCGTCCCTCCACGTGCGCGTTGGGCCTGGCGCGGCCCTTCCAGCGCTTCGCCGTCTGTTGTGACCAGGTAAGAGATAGGGCTTTTTGGCTTACCCATCCGCAGGGGTGTAGGCGTCTCTCTCCCATCTCCGCCAGGTCCTGGGATGGCGGGACTCCGTCGGTCGGATCGCCGATCTGCGGGGGACGTCCGGTCACTCACCCCACGGGGCGTCGTTCTCCCCGTCTGTCTTTTCCGCTCCGTTCTTGCTACCGCCAGCTCACGGAGGTCCTCATCAGAGTAGTCCCCTCGCCCCGACCTAGGGGTCTCGGGGCGGGGTGAAAGTCTCTTTGCCCCTGTCACGGGGTTTAATCCAGCCGCCTCAATGGCCAGTGACCCAGCCGACTTGACCGGCTCCAGTCCCCTGTCTCCGGGACTCGCGCGGTTGATCCACAGCGCGCCCGGGGACTCAGCAGAGCGCCGTGTCACATCCACCGGGTGGTCAGCAGGCTGTATTGGAACGAATGTGGGCATAGGCCACAGATACAAAGTCCCGCAATGAGGGCAACGTGCCATCGTATTCACTGTACCTCCGGGCAGCCCGCATTGTAGGCAGAGCCCGACTACCGTCTCTGTATTGGCCACCCTCACCACCAGCACCCCGCCGGGCACTGAGTAGGGCTGGGTGGAGACCATAGTGCCCACAGTGGAGGAGCAGGCCATTCTTGGTACAGGAGTCACTTCCTGTACAGGTCTCTCCTTCTCTGTGGTTCCTCGCAACTGACTGGTGGAAGTTGCTGGATCCGCCACTCCCTGCTTCGGCTCCTCCCTTCTCTGACAGAGTTGGAACCCGCCCCCAGGGGTTGCAATAATGGGCGGGTCCCACAGGGGAATATCATGCCCCTTAATTAAGGCCGCACCTCTCTCAGTCCTGGTGGGCGCGGTCTGCGTTTTCGCGCCAATTTCCTCCCCAGAGCTGGAGTCCTCTCCCGCGGCTAGTTCCCGCCTTCTCCTTGCAGCAGCTTTTTGCACAAGGTACCTTTGCTTGCAAATCACCTCCATGGCCGGAACTACTTTTTGTAGTGGCGCCGTCTGGATATCAGTCCCTGGGCCCAGTGGGTGCATCCCCACAGGCCATAATTGAAAGTCACTCCCCCTGGTAGAAATCAGGGGAGGGTCCCATAAACTCAACGGTTGACTCAGCACAGGGGCTGAATTAGTCACTGTCCATCCCGGCGCAGCCATAGCTTTCGCGCCATGCCCCCCATCAGGGCGGGGCTCTGCTGTTCGCGCCATTCCCGGCCAGCTCTGTGCAAGTCCTGCAGCAGCCATTTTTTCTGCGCCTGGCCCATGCGGTTTCCCTAGCAAGCGGGAACCGCCATTTTGGTTGGCTTTTAAGCCCAAAAAGTCAGTCTGTTTGCTCTCCTCACGGGGTTCTCCCCCAATTATGACAATTTCCTCACACTCTTCAAGGGTGGCCCCTCGCTGTCCCATACAGGATAAAAACGGGGCAGCCATAGCCTTCGCTCCGCTCCAGAGCAAACTCGTTAAGGACAATTCAGCGACAGTCTGCTCTTCAGTGGGTTGCACGCCACGGGTGCCCTCCCCATCAGCCTCTGTCCGCCATTTTACGTTCTCCGCGCCACGCGGCTCCTCCACTCTCTCATAACAGTTGTCGTACATGAGGCTCCACTCTGCGGGGCAGCCACCACACCGGTACAATAAAGATTAGCTCAGATGCACCACCACATGTGTACCTTATCTAGGTGTGACCCAGTGTTGCACTACCTCAGGCTAGGCTCACTCTCTCAGTGTCTGCTGTGACTCCTTCCTCCCAGTCTGTGCTCCCTACGGTGAGTGTCTGGAATGGCTAGGTACTCTGGCTGGCTCTGCCATGCAGTACTTGGGGCGTCTACCTGTCTTGGTCAGCCTAGCGCAGACCCTCTCCAGGACTCCTGACCAAGTTAACAGGCTGTCCCTTCTGGCATCCTACCAACTAGCACTGCCTCAAGGTGACTCGGTCAGCTATAGCCCGCTCCAGACCCCTCACTCCTTTCAGGCCCCTAGGTTGTCCCTGCGAACTGACAATATCCCGTCAGCCCCCTGACCACCCCTAGGTCCGTCCCTACGCAGCACAAAGTGGCAGCAGACACTCTCCCTGTTTCCCAGTGACCTAGCTAAAAGCCTGTCCTGTTGACGGATCTGATCTCAGCAGCTCGCCTCCAAATGTAACGGTATTTCTGGCCCGGCCTGACCCACCCAATCTCACATTGGCCCCTGTGGTCTAACCGGACCCCATTACAGTGTGAATATGCCTGATGGTGCACCTGCTGGCTACAGGACTCCTGAGTCTCCCGCATGATGGTGTGTGGGGAGGACCCGTCAGACAGGCAGCTGAGGTAGTGTGCTGAGTCTCACCTAGTTCCAGTGCAGCGCCTCCACCTCACCAGGGTCCCTGCGTCCGCATGGGGATGATCCTGGCGAGGAACTCCTCCGTGGTGCTCCTCTCTGTACACTCATTCTTGATAGATACACGAGAGGGTTTCTGGCTGAACTCATCTTTATTGACACGGCAGGGCAACTGCCCTCCACAAGGAGTATCTTCAGCCGCTCATCTCGCCAGTGCTCCCTTTAATTAGGTATGTCACCTAGATCAGGGATTCACTATTCCCGCAGGAATCACTGTCCTGTGCCAGGTCCCTGGACACAGCCTCCCATGGAGTTACTATAACATAACTGACACTCTAATAGAACTTGAACTCCTTGTCGCCCTCTCCCTGTGTCGCCCTCTCCCTCGCCCTGTGTCGCCCTCGCCCTGTGTCGCCCTCGCCCTGTGTCGCCCTCTCTCTCTCTCACCCTGTCGCCCTCACCCTTTCTCTCTCACCATGTCGCCCTCACCCTCTCTCTCTCCCTGTCGCCCTCACCCTCTCTCTCTCACCCTGTCGCCCCACCCTCTCTCTCTCTCACCCTTTTGCCCTCACCCTCTCTCTCTCTCACCCTGTCACCCTCACCCTCTCTCTCTCACCCGTCACCCTCACCCTCTCTCTTACCCTGTCACCCTCATCCTCTCTCTTACCCTGTCACCCTCACCCTCTCTCTTACCCTCTCTCTCTCACCCTGTCTCTCACACTCTCTCTCTCACCCTGTTACCCTCACCTTCTCTCTCTGTTGCCCTCACCCTCTCTCTATCTCACCCTGTCGCCCTCACCCTCTCTCTCTCCGTCGCCCTCACCCTCTCTCTCTCTCTCTCTCACCCTGTCGCCCTCACCCTCTCTCTCACCCTGTCGCCCTCACCCTCTCTCTCTCTCACCCTGTCGCCCTCACCCTCTCTCTCTCACCCTGTCGCCCTCACCCTCTCTCTCTCACCTTGTCGCCCTCACCCTCTCTCTCTCACCCTGTCGCCCTCACCCTCTCTCTCATCCTGTCGCCCTCACCCTCTTTCTCAAACCCTGTCGCCCTCACCATCTCTCTCTCTTACCCTGTCGCCCTCACCATCTCTCTCTTTCACCCTGTTGCCCTCACCATCTCTCTCTCTCACCCTGTTGCCCTCACCCTCTCTCTCTCTCACCCTGTCGCCCTCACCCTCTCTCTCTCTCACCCTGTCACCCTCACTCTCTCTCTCTCTCTCACCGTCGCCCTCACCCTCTCTCTCTCTCACCCTGTTGCCCTCACCCTCTCACCCTCTCTCTCTCTCACCCTGCCACCCTCACCCTCTCTCTCTCACCCTGTCGCCCTCACCCTCTCTCTCTCTCCCTGTCGCCCTCTCTCTCTCTCACACTGTCGCCCTCTCTCTCACCCTGTCGCCCTCACCCTCTCTCTCTCTCTCTCTCTCTCTCTTTCTCTCACCCTGTCGCCCTCACCCTCTCTCTCTCTCTGTCGTGCTCTCTCATTCTCTCTCTCTGTGTGCCTCTCTCAGTGTGCCTCTCTCTGTGTGCCTCTCTCTGTGTGCCTCTCTCTGTGTGCCTTTCTCTGTGTGCCTTTCTCTGTGTGCCTCTCTCTGTGTGCCTCTCTCCTTGTGCCTCTCTCTGTGTGTTTGTCTGTGTGTGTCTGTCTCTGTCTCTCACACACTATCTGTCTGTCTCTCACCCTCTCTCTCTCTCTCTCTCGTTCTCTCTCTCTCCCCCTGTCGCCCTCACCCTCTCTCTCTCTCACACCCTGTCGCCCTCACCCTCTCTCTCTCTCTCTCTCACCCTGTCGCCCTCACCCTCTCTCTCCCTGTCATGCTCTCATTCTCTGTGTGTGTGTGTGTCTCTGTGTGTGTGTGTGTGTGTGTGTGTGTGTGTGTGTGTGTGTGTGTGTGTGTGTGTGTGTGTGTCGGTGTGTGTCTCTCTGTGTGTCTGTGTGTCTCTCTCTGTTTGTCTGTGTGTCTGTCTCTGTTTGTCTGTGTGTCTGTCTCTGTTTGTCTGTGTGTCTGTCTCTGTTTGTCTGTGTGTCTGTCTTTGTCTCTCTTTCACCCACACTCTGTCTGTCTCTGTCTCTCTCTCACCCACACTCTGTCTGTCTCTGTCTCTCTCTCACCCACACTATGTCTGTCTCTGTCTCTCTCTCACCCACACTCTCTCTCACACGCTGGATCTCTTAGTTAACAAATATATCTTAACTGCCCTATACTACACCGAAATAACCTACACTGCTTTCTTCCAGATCTGACTCTCGAGCTACACACAGGAGACATCGGAATCCCCTCTAACCCAGAACACAGGCAGGGAACACCTCCCCTCCAATGTATAACATTGCGGGAATGAGGGTACTTGGACATTGAGGGACTGCGGATCAGGTAAGATACCTGGCGGGATTGCTGCATTAGATATTGTGAAGCGGGGTCATCCAGGCACTAGTTATGGGGTTCAGGAAACTAGTCATTCATATCTGGCTTTTTTTTCTAAATCCGACATATACACACACATACATGTAACAAGGACTAATTGTAGTATAATGTACTACAATAAATAAACTTATGTCAAAAACTAATGTTGTTCTTACTAGGAATTTATTAATTTTTTTTGTTAAAAAAGCTGGCCTGGGGCGGGACTGGTGGCGGGGCTAGGTGGCGAGTAGATTTTTTTGTTCGGCGAATAGATTTTTGGGTGATTTGTCGACCACTGTGTATCTATCTATCTATCTCGAAAGCTTGCACAAATAATAGCATTTCGTTAGCCACAGAACGGTATCGTCTATTTTTTTTTTTTTATATATATATTTATATAAAATCATGCTCATTATTTGTTTTAATATTCAATTATTTATGTAGTTTTCTTTTTTCATTTACATCCACATCTTGAGTGCATAACTATGTATATCAAGAAACATCTTATACATGTACACTTTTTTTACGTACTGCTGCGGCCAAGTTTATTCGAGCATTTGGGGAGAGCTGCTGGGGATTTGTGATTTCTCATACCTGGGGGCAACCTAATGAAGAGGGGAATAGTGTCTCCGTATACTGACCCCCACCTTTAGGGTGTTCTAGAGCACCTTTTATTGGTTTAGTACATTGATCATTATTTATCATTTATTACCCAGTTTTGCTCTTTTCCTCTCAATGTATGGACATATTTCAATATAGGTTCAAGTATTTTGTGCACCATCCTTCAATCACATGTATAATTCCTTCAGTTGGCCTGTTTTGCATTTCAGCTCTGAGTATTGTAGCAATATTCAGGGGCGGGCATAAGCAACCTTTGAGCATGTTAATCCAAAGGGTGGATATGGGTTGGAACACCCCCTGATGTGTGTGAGCCAATCGGTATCCAGCTTTGAGTTGTAATGATTCAAAGTTAGAGACACTCCCTGAGGATATTCAAATTGAGACATGTTTCCTAAAATATAGTGTGTCAGTTAGTCTTCAGAGAGAGCTGAGAGAGATAGCAAGCCAAGAAGAGTTCTCTCTCTCGTGCCCCACCTGGGTGAGGAGGGAGGGGCATCAAGCTGCCATGAGCAGAAGGGCAAAGAGCAAATCAGGCCTATCATGTTCTTCTGTATGCTGTGTATGCTGCCCAGAATAAAGATCCACAGAAAAGAAGCTGCTGTGTGTGTACCTGTTCATGGTGTCTGGAGAATGGAGTGTCAGTGGGGGTCTCTCCTCTGGAGACCCCAGGGGATCCGTACTGGCTGGAGGCGCTGTGCACCCTGAGAGAACAAGGTAACCTGTCCCACACCTCCTGTCCCTGTCCTGGGTTCTCCCCACAACACCAAGGAGCACTCAGCCCTCCTGTTTACCAGCAGGTCACAGTACCAAGACCACTCAGAGTAACCAGAAGAAGTGTACCCCCCAATCTCATGTCGGGTGGGGTACCATAGAAGGGTTACATGAGTATAAAAGACTACCCTGAAGGTTCTAGAATGCAGGTCTCTGGGAGTGACAGTGGGAGGGGTGTCACTTTTGGTAATGTAAATATATTTTAAGTGTATAGTTAATGCATAGTGATATTGCCCTGTCCCTGTTTGTTATTTTATAGTTAGGGAAAGTGTCCCATCCAGTTAGCGTCCATAGCCATGGTAATGCAGAAGCTGACAGGCTCACAAAGAGGGAGCCTATGTCCTATTGGGTTTATCAAAGTAGTACACTGGGACCTAGTCGGATCGGTCCTGCTAAAGAGGCCCACTGCTATTTCAGAAACAAAGTGCTTAAGACAGGGATGCAGAACCCCGCACCAGGATAATGATCCCACGGTTTATGATACTAATGGTAACCCAAGATACAGAGCGTTACAGACGCTATGCAGAAGATTGCCACTTAAGATGACAGTAATAGCAACAAAAGTGGGTGCTAACTATGGAAGATATAAATCGTACAACCACTGTCAAGATACCAGAAGTATGTCTATTGTGGACAATGTCAATGTGTGAGGAGCATTGTGGACAGCTGTGAATAAAGCTCCTGTTTGTACTATAAAAGTTCCTGGCGCCCTTCATTATTCCATCAGCATATCTACGCCCAGCCTGCACGGAACCAGCACCCTGACAAGGTATGAGAGACTGCGCAAAGCCATTTGGACAAGTATATTTTCAACTGATGTAAACTCCTGAAGAGCCGGGCAGGGAGGATAACATATGTTTTTTAATTGTTCTTGGTTTTGATTCCCATTTTCCTTACATCATTGCAACATAAGCATGTAGATACATATAGATACATTCCTGAATTGTGCAATTTACTTCATGCCTTTAGTGGATATTCTGGCTTTGGCTAGATTTTCTCATATATACTTGTGTATAGAGTTTTCACTCTCCATTCATCACCAAACTTATTCTGATTCCATTATATCAATATATACCAGCAAGCCCACTACTTATTCAATGAGATAACTAATTTGTCACTAGCGTATAGCAATGACAACATATCACTACTCAAATAGTCTAAGGCTGGCAATGCAGCATGTCCAGTTTCACGGGATGGTAACATTTCCTTCTCTGTTGAATGGCTGATTGATAATATCTACAATAATATGAGTCAGAATAATCCTCTCCCTTCAATACAGATGATAGACGTATAGTCTACAAAAGTAGTTTTTACGTTCATGAGATCATGGATTTTTTTTTCTCTTTTTTTACTTCCCCTTCTTTTTCCAAACATGCGGAGGAAGTGACCTCTGTCCCCAGGTGTGTTAGGGAGATTAAATGGGAAGTCCCTTCGTATTTTCCTTTGTTGTCTTCAATGTATTTCTCCTGTGAATGATTCAAGTGGATTCCGTTGGGTCTTTTGTGGATTTCTTAGTGCATTTTCATAAAGTTCCCATCTACAACAGGTTAAGATAAACGGTACGTCTTATTTAAAGATTATATTACATTTTCAGCACATGGCAGCTCTGATTTAAAGCGAACAATGATAGGTATCTGCCCTGTTGTCATTCCCAAGCTATGATTGTTTACCAAAGTAAAATCTAATATGACGAAGTCAGCCTTTCCTACCTTGCTCAAGTAGGTAAGAACATTTCTTACTATCATTGATTTACCAGAATGTTTATAGGAAAGATGTCAAACTATGCTCTTCTTCGAATTCACTTCCTGATCTTTCTAGGAATTCAGTTTAAGAAAGTGAATGTCTTAAATGACCAATTTTACTTGGAATCTATATTGACTACAGGTTTTTAAGACCATGAAGGGTCATATGTGTTTGCTTGTCCTGTATAAAATACTGGTGCAGAAACAGTATAGTAATTAAAAGGGGTGGGATTATGTTTCAAAAGATCACCACATTTTTAAACGTTTTTGGCACCAAGAATTGCATTTTGGGATTCATATGATACCAGGGTTCTGTTTATCACCCTATAAAAACACATTTTAAAAAACTCTACTAAAGATAAATGCTAGTTTCCCTCCTGCTCATTAAATGGTGTATACTTCAATATAAGGTTGTAATGCAATATATCGAGTTTAGGCACATAGAGGCACCTGTGCAATAAACTGTGAAAATAGAGTTTATGTGCAAACATCTGATTTGCTTCCGGTTGTGTAAATCCATTCAGTATTCTGTACGCAAATCAGGAAATCTGACAAGATTGGAGGTCAGGGAGAACCAAGAGTTTAGGAAACACTTTATTGATATGTCATATTCTTCTCTGCGTCCGCACTGAAAAGAACACCTTTCTTAATTAGAAAACCAATCAAGTCAAATGGTGGCTTTGCTTTAAGCTTATTTAAATTTGTTTAGGGAAAAGGACAAATAAAAACCTGTATTACCCGCTTCATCCTCTATCGTATGCCCACTTCACTGCACAGATGGTATGTCAAGGAGTCTGGAGTAACACTTTCAATGGTGAAGGTGGAATGTATTGCTGGCACCATCAGCACAAAAAGGGTTAAGGAAATGCAGAACCAGAAAATTCACTGTAAACTTGTTTTTTTTTAAATGTGTCGGTTTGAGCTTATATACTGATTCTGCTGGTACAGTACTGTCGTCCTCATGAAAGTATGGTGGGTAAATACATGTAAAAAAACAAGGTACAGTAAAAAAATATTAGGAATGGAAAACTGCATTTCTGTCTTTCACATGTCCTTGGAAGGTGGAGAAGCGTGTTCTTCTGGGATACACATCCCTTTTAAGTATTGCATTTGTTTATTGCACTTAATTATATTAAGGTGTTTATTAGCGCCGGTACAAGTCATTTGGTTGCACTGTCTTTCACATGTCCCCATTGTCACATGTTACATGTCATACGAGGATTAAACCACCCAGAAGGAATCTGGGAAATGGCAGTGACAATTATAAAGATATGTCCATGGAGCATTTGCCTACTGCATTACACAGCTTGATTGGCACATTTTAAATTATGTACATAATAGTAATAATAATAATAATAATTATTATTATTATTATTATTATCATCATCATTTATAGGTCTGGTAATTGTTAAACCTGTAACAATTGTCTTATAATTTTGCAGGTTTCCATGTCAAAGCAGGCGGGACTGCCGGGTAAAGAATGCAGAAAACTAAACGATTTCGGCACCTGCTGTACTGCTAGAGATGATTAGTAGCCCAGAGCTGCCAATTATACGGTTGGGGCTGGGTCGGTCCAGCAATGTGGACAATCAGAACACCAACTCAAAGGCAGCTGTTTTTATCACTTTGCACTCAACATTTTGAGCTTTATTACTGAACCACTGATTGAGCCTACTGTGCTGAAGCAGAGATATTCCTAATACCTAACCTGTTGGTGGCCCTTCAGGACTGGAGTTGGCCACCCCTGGATTAGAGATTAGAGGTGCAGACCTTTCCAAAACACATATTTAAACCACAATCGATGGCCTAGACCAGAGGTTACCAACTCCAGCCCCCAATAACTACCAACAGGTCAGGTTTAAAGGATATCCCTGATTCAGCAATTGTGACTCAATCAGTGTCTCAGTCGTTGACTATACAGTACATTTTGAACAACAGTATTATTTTCTTCGTTTCTGTGGACTTAATTGAACTCCAAAGCACTTAAGGTTACATTCTGTAAGCTTCCCATGACATCAAACCAGCAACAGAAAGCAAATAAAGGTTTTGAAGCATACTGTACTTAGATGTTTACGTTTTGTGTATATGTTGTCTGATATCTTGATATCTTATCAGGTTGTTATGACCTTTACATAGTTGAATTTGTTTCATTCTTGTCCTCATGGCACAGGTCACATACAATCAATGCTATACATGTTGCTCAAGTGTGCACTCTGTATTACAGGAGTGGCCAACTCCTGTCCTCAAAGGCCACCAATAGGTCACCTTTTAAGGATATCCCTGCTTCAGCACAGGTGGCTCAGTCAGTGAGACACCTGTGCTGAAGCAGGGATATCATTAAAACCTGACCTATTGGTGGCCCTTGAAGATCGGAGTTGACCACCCCCACAATAGTACCAATACTACTGTATGTGATATCAAGTTGATGACTTGCACCTTAAAAATAAGACATGTTTCCCCTGTAATAGACATAGCGGGCACAGGGAGACGTGACAGAGAAACAGAGAGGGCACAGAAAGAGAGACCGAGAGCAGACAGATATGGAACATAATCATATTTAATATAATGAGTGAACATTACTGGAGTATATTAAAATCCTTGTGATTATTTTGCTTTGTGCATGTATTTTGCAGGCATCTGTAGATATTAACATCCTTGGTAGTGCCCGTTACTTTGTATCTTTTCAACTAAATCTAATCCCTAAAATGATAACGTGCAATAAAGTCGGTTGTAATCCACGGACGGTGTACTCTTATTCTGTGTAGTGTAGCATGAGTGTCACAGAGTTTTAAGAACTCTGATTAAAAATAATAATTCTTGAAGAAGCGTGTCAGTCTACGCGAAACGATCGTCGGGACGTGGTGACGTCACGGGTGACGTCATCAGAAGTGGCAGCGTCTGCGAGCAGAGACAGCAGTGTTTGGAAGACAGGCTTGTATTGAGACAGGACACCCAGCGAATTATACGTGTGTCTAAGGTGGTTTTGCCCGCGGTGGGGGCGTCCAGCTTACCATTGTATATTATACATGAGATATTAGAATCCGCAATATTTGCTGTATTGGTCTCTTTGGAAACGGAGCCCCCTCGCATATATCTGTGTTACCTATGTGGTGACTATATCCTAGAGTCAATATATAAATCACTATGTACCACAAGCCGCCAATTTTGATACATATAGTGTCAATTTGACACAACACTGAACAAGCACAACTTGCAGCGAGACCAAACAGACTTCTTAGGGATAACAGAAACAATATATGAGTGACTAAGCATTTATCCCTCATCTGTTCGGTCCCTCTGAAGCCACACTCAGCATATATGGTGCATTGTACCCTAGGACAGGGGATAACCTACATAACATATGCCAATACTTGATAACACAGTAACAGAGATTACACCTCTGATACCCCTCCCTCCACCATATAGGTTTGAAGGAGAATACTTACCTGCTTGTCCACTAACAGTTACAATCGCTATTTAGACGTTTGTGGTGAGCATACAATATTGATTCATTGCTAGCTCACCTAACCACTTCAGTATGGGTTTTTTTTAATGTTTGAATGTTTTATATGTGTTTTTAATCCTGATCAATTGTAATTACTTAATAAAATTTTATTATTTTTTCTGAGCTTATCCGGTTGAGAAGGGCCATACTCTGTCCCACTTAAAGGTATTGATACCAATAGACTACTGTAAGTCTCACTATAGTATCCTAACATTGAGTGCTCAATATATGAGGGAGCCTTTCTTGATCCTCTTGGGATCTACTCTGCAATAGAATCTAGTCTAGCAAGGAATGATTGTGAGATTTCAGGATTGTCCATTTGCGTTGGGAAATTAGTTGGGTTAGGTTTAGTGACTTGAGTTGTCTGAATTTTGTTATTTTTAGACTTAAGCCAATTGAGGTTGAAATTCCAAAGAACTAACAGCTCACACTTCCTGTTCAGAGAGGAAACTGAGCCAAGAAACTGAGTTATACCAGTCATGGATTATAGTGGGGGTTTAGGGGGTGGTAGATGCCAGCAGTAAGAATGTGCTTAAAGAAAGAGAGGCACATTGTGACAACTAGGATTTCAAGAGGGTGGGCTTGTGGGGCAATTTAGCAGCTTAACTTGTAAGGAGTCTTCAACATAAAGTATCACCCCCCCTCCTCTCTTTGAGCTATCTTCCTTAGAAATGGTGTATCCTGAATGGTGATAGTTGCCTCAATGGTTTAGAAGTTAGCCATGTTTCAGTGAAAATAATGGCTTTGAGTTTATGCAAAAGGCACCATGCCCTTAGTTCATCCAGTCTGGGCAGCAGGATATGGATATTTATATGGGCAAAAGATAGATATTAAGATATTTCGACAGTGGTGGGATTCTGTCGGTTCGCACCGGTTTGTGCAAACCTGTTACTAAAATTTCTGTGCTTAATTTGGCGTCAGGCGGCGTCTACCAGCATCTTTTCCCTGCTTTCATCTCAATCAATATGGCCACGGGGAGTCAAATGGTGCCGCGTTGCCATGCCAACGGGAACACCACGTGACGTAACCGCATCACATGACGTCTGTTGCTATGGCAACGAGACGCTGCGTGACTCGTGACGTTACACGGCATCGTGACATTACATGGCATGAAGTTGTCATGGCAACTGGCGTCATGTGATACGGTTACATCTTGTGGCTTTACCATTGGCATGACAACGCAGCGCCATTTGATGCCGCGTGGCCATATTAATTGAGATGAAAGCAGGGAAAAGATGCTGGTAGACACCGCCCTCGGCCCTCCTATTTCAAATTCCACTCATTTGTTTAGTTACCACAATGAGGGTTTTACTTGCATGTTGGATAGTTACATTATATCCATTCTTTGGAAGCGAGTGCAGTTAAAGGCTCAGTCTCTTGCTTCTCTCACTTGCATGTTGGTAAGGTCTTCTGTTGGCATACATGGTGCCAAGCCAACATCTTTTGTATAGGAAGTGATTGTGTATATTGGGCGAGTTTGATAGGTGATGTGAGGACCCAAACTCAATTCATTTATGTGTTTATTCTGAGAGACTTTTGGGGTCAACTTTTAAAATCTGTCACTGAAAACCAGGGACTGTAGTGGTGTACAAAAGAAGATTAGGTCAAAAATCAAAGTCAAATTGTTTTCATATGAAGATTTAATTTAATTTAATTAGATCTGGTTTGGTTTTTGGAACAAGTTTTTCATCCGTCAATCCCTAACCCTAATAAATTGATAATAAAGTAATGAAAAGATGAAAACATTACCACATTAATAATGCCATGTGGAAAAAATTTTAGAATGTTTTTTTTATTAAAAAATATGTCGCTCTGCACTTAGTATTTTATAAACGGTCACTTCCTGAACCTTTTTTTAATGCTCAAATCACAGAAATGCATAGCTGTCAATTCCCCAGCAGTTCCCCCCTCACAAAGAATCACTGACCAGACACCAGCATTCTCTGAGATATACATCCTGCAGTGGTACAGGAGGCTGTGTTTGTGTATATACTGTATGTCTGTGTGAGCATGTATATACTGTATTTGTATGTTACTGCATGTACATGTATATATTGGTGTTGCATTTACGTATGTGTTTGTTATTATGTATAAATAGATATCAAACTGAGAGAGAATGAGTATTGCTGGGAAGTCTAGTCCTATCCCAAAAACATCAGTGAAGCCTCAGGAATTGGCGATTGTGATACCCACTGTTGACAACAGCAAAGGATACACAGCAATATGGTACAATGGATCCATGCAATGATGAATGGGACAAACAGTGTCACTGTAGGAAGTTTTCCTGTGCTTAAAATATGGCGTTTATTCAAATCAAATTAAATCAAATCAAATTAAAATCTGTGAAAACAAGTAAATAGTTATATTCTCTCTTTAATCTTTATGTGATTACTAACTTTGTGCACTTGGTCCAAACTTTCCTTTGCTCTTCATCTCTTCTTTATTCTACATTGTTTTCATTGAATGTCTCTACTACCCATCCGTGACTCCTTGGCAGTGCTGGCTCCTATACTAAATCTTTGGGAGTTGGACAGTACTGAAATAAATTGTGCAGCGAGTTCTGCAGAATGTTCTTTTATTGCTACAAACCGCTACAGAAGTGTTTCTGTTAATGAGTAGTCCAGATCTCGATGGATGGTAACGTTTATTCTTGCATGTGAATGGTGCATCCTTCTAAGATAATCTTAGTAGCCTTATCCTTCTAATATGTTCACAGATATGCGAATACAATATTTTCCAAAATAACCATGATGTGCTTTTGTGTTTATTTTACAAGCAGTGAATACATATGTTTTTTTACTTTGGCTTCCTATGAAATCCATGGCTGGTTATTGTTTGTTTTATTCATTCTTGTAACCATTACTGTATGTTACTGTACATAAAATCATTTCCTACAGTTGAGACTTGGATTCCTTAATGATGCACTTCCCATACCAGTTTGGCAGGTCATTGGAGATTTCGGAATAGCAACCTTGCCAAACCGTACGGGAAGCGCTCAAAAAGCTCCATGAGTACGTTATCGAAACTACTGGAATAGGCCCCATGGATTCCTTAATGGCCAATACCAAATACAACTGATGTGTACTACATGTTTATCCAGTGTAATGTGACTACACTAAGCCCCAACACGTTGGCTTTGAAAGCTCAAGGCATACAGTACTTGAAAACAAGAGGTAACTCTCAATGTATTATTTCCTGGTAAAACATTTTATAAATAAATAAATACAATACATTTTAAAGAATGTTGCCAAATTGAAAATATAGGTGTAGCCCTGGTAAGAAATGGGGCTATAGTTCTATCCTCCTCCTGGTATAATCCCTGGTAAGGGCAGGTTGCCAGGGGTTTCCCCCACTTCAAGCACTGCCCTGAGTGGTGGAGGTAGGTCACCTTACCCTGTGTCAAAGCAAGAGACACAGGGACGGTGCCTGCTGAGGTCATAAAAGAGCAGTGCATTTCCTATTTAGTGTGTGTGTTCTGTCAGTCTGACAGTAGTGATAGTGAGTTAGGAGGAGAGGAATGATCAGCTCATGAGTAGAGCTGATCTAGCTACAGTTAGTGAGGTGGAACCAAATACCTCTCACCCTGCTTAGGGGGTAAGGGAAGAGCTAGCCCCACTCTGGATGCCTTTGGTCCAGAGTGGCGGCAGGGACATCACAAGGGAGAACAGTTAGTGGACTGTGCATCAACTGTACCTGTCGGCTGCTGCTGCTGCCCAAGAGATAATCCTTGTGTGAGACTGGAATCTCTCATCCCTGTGGGGAATCTCTGTGGTAAGGATTCCACCCCGCATTCCTGGGGCTTACTATAGATGGAAGCGCTGCACCATTGAACCAGAACGAAGGCATCCACCCCAGTAACCTGTTCCTGTTATCCCCCATGTCATCACGGGAGACTCAGGCCCTCCTGTTGCCAGCAGGTGTGCACCACACAGAGACACCTAGCCAGACCCCAGAACACCTTAGGGGAATCGATCTGCGATTAAGGGGGGGAAGATGGGCTAGATAGGCAAGACTTTTTACATTTGTTTAATTTATTCTATCAGTATCTTTGTAACAGATATGAATAAATACATGCAAATAAATTTCAATATACAGCTAAACCCCGTTATAACGCGGTCCACAACCCCAAGACCGCGTTACAACCGGGGTTGCATTAAAATTTCACCGGCATCAGCTAGAGCCTCCTCATTACAGATTTCATTCTCCTCCATTTTGCCGCCTTACCAATGCTCTCCTCTTCCTGCTGTCCACGTGCTCATATCTCTCTGCTCATCTCTCTGCCCGTCGCGTGCCATGTTTTTTTTTTTTTTTTCAAACATTCAATTCAATGCTTTATTGACTATAGACACACAATTTAACATTAATACATTTTGTACAAAACACATGCACGGATTGAACTCGGGACCTTCTGATACCTATGCCTTGCCTCTTACCTCTACACCTTAGGCTTGGTGTGACAAGCATAACCTATAAATATATTTATCCTCTACAACGTACATGTCAATGTTAAATCTTAAGTCTATTTCAGATGTCTATGACATCCCACAGCGTCTGTGGTGCAGAGGTAGAACTCTGGGTCCAATTCCTGTATGATATAGTATATTATAATTATTATTTTAATTATATTGTATAATTTATAAATAATATATAATTATTATTATTTATTATTCTTTATTAAGTAATAATTATTTATTAATAATTATGTATTAAGAATTATGTTTTAAGAATTATGTATTAAGTATTAATAATAATTTTATATTAGTAATTATTTATTAATAATTATGTATTAATTATGTATTAATAATTATGTATTAAGTATTAATAATAATTATATATTAATAATTATTTATTAATAATTATTCATTAATAATACTATTATTAATTCTATTATGATTAATAAGTATGATTATTAATTATCATTAACAATTAATCATTTTTACTAATTAATAAGTATTACTAATTAATACTTAATAATGATTAATGCCTAATAATTATTGATACGTAATAATTTATAACAATTATTAATACTTACTAATTATTAATAATTATTAAGTATTATTAAGTTTTATTAATAATTAAGTATTGATAATTAGTATTAAGTATTAATTAGTAATAGTTATTAATTAGTTAATTAATTGTTAATAATAATTAATAATCATACTTATTAATACATAATTAATCATAAAGAATGATTAATAATGAATTAGTAATAAAGAATTATTAATAAAGAATTATTATTAATACATCATTGTTAATTAATAAATAATTATTACGTAATAAAGAATAATAAATAGTTATATATTTATAAATTATACAATATAATTAAAATAATAATTATAATATAATATATCACACAGGAATTGAACCCAGGACCCCTTCATATGTTGGTTAGGAGTTCTACCTCTGCAGCACAGAAGCTGTGTGATGTCATAGAGATCTAGAAGTAGACTTAAGATCTAACATTGACATGTACCCTGTGGCAATGTGTTGTAGAGGAGGCGGCAAAATGGAGGAGAATGAAATCTGTAATGAGGAGGCTCGATGCCGGTGAAATTTTAACGCGAGGTGAGCACGTGGACAGCAGGAAGAGGAGAGAGATGAGCACATGGACAGGACAGCTGGAAGAGGAGAGCATAAGGCGGCAAAATGGAGGATTTGAGATGCAGGTAAGGCGGCAAAATGGAGGATTTCAATTCGGGAGCCATGCTCAGACCGCGTTATAAGCGAATTCGCATTGTAGTGGATCGCGCTATAACGGGGTTGAGCTATATAAGTTAATTATATAAATACATATTTATAAATAGTTATACTTTACATGTTGCCACATACATTGCTGGCTCTCTCTTTGGCATTTCCTAAATGCTTTAAATTAAACTAGTACAAAAAACAGACGTTTACATTTTAGGGTCAATTCAAATATTTCCTCTGCAATTGTGTATACATATATCTGATCTTGGCCTAAGAGTAAAGGAAGTTGTTTACGGTACTTGGCTGTGTGTCAGTAATTATTGCTTAGACATCCTGCGAAGACCCACTCCCCCGCTGGCGGGAGCTGTCGCAGGTGGAGGCGCTGCACCAGTGATACTAGTTGCGCATACCACAGGTGATAGGAGCAGGGCTACATAACCAAAGGAGAGCAGCAGTTACTTTACATAAAGTCCTTTCATACAATAGGAACATGGATTCCTTAATGATCAATACCAAATACAACTAATACGTGTACTACTATTTGTCCAATATAATGTGACTACACTAAACCCCAACATGTTAGCTTTGAAAGCCCAGGACATACAGAACTTGAATACAAGAGGTAACTCAATGCATTATTTCCTGGTAAAACATTTTATAAAAAAACAAATACAATACATTTTAGCAAAAATTGTCACAATGAAAATATAGACAAGATTATTTTCGTTTGTTTTATTTATTCTTCAGGGTATCTTTGTAACAGATATGAATAAATACATGCACATCATTTTCAATATATAAGTTAATTATATAAATACATATGTATAAATAGTTATACTTTACATGTTGCCACATACATTGCTGCATACTTTTAAAATGATGGCTCTCTTTTGGCATTTCCTTAATGCTTTGAATTAAACTAGCACAACAAATAAACGTTCACATTTTAGGGTCAATTCAAGTATTTCCTCTGCAATTTGCAGTGTATGACAGTCTGTTCTTATGTGAGATGTTGGATTTTGGGCCTGACACAGGTACAGCCGACAGTAATGGTTTTCTTCTCCAGTTTAAAGATGTGGTTACAGCCGCTCAGCTCCCGGCGCAGAACGAGGATCTCCTGTTTGATGGGGATGGAATTCATGCTGAAGTCCATGTCACCCTCTGAATCCACACACCTTTCGTGACGGCATGTTGCCTCCGCAATGATATGGGGGATTCTGTTAGCATCCTGGTCATAGCTGGAGAAATGAGACAAAGAGCAATTGTAAACAATATCACATTATGGTAATGGGGACACCTATTACCATGCTACTAATTATTTTACTATTATATTGATTTTTTTAACTCTTCTGATGCCCCCCTGACAGCGAAAAGGGTCACATTCATTTGCAGTACTTCAATCAGATGAATATCCTGCTTTAGCTACAATACAGAGATAAGACAGATATACAGGACATACATTATAGAGATGTACAGTATATTGTAACAGTATTTTCAGACAGAGAATAGGATTTTGAATCTTCTAATGCTACGAGAGCAGTTCCATGATTTAAATAGGAGGGAATCGTTGTGTTTCATTCGCTAGACTTGGAACAGATCCCTGTTCTATCTCTGAGCCAGCTTAGTTGGACTTCTTTATTAGTCCAGGCTGGGAACATGAACTTGAGTCGTCAAAAGGTAGCCAAACGGTGGCCGTAGATAAAGGTCATGTTTGCCTTAAAGACATCTAGAGAATGCTTTGAATAAAATGGAAGGTGTAATGTTAGGAGTTTGCATCTACTGTATAACCAACACTTGACCTGCTAGGGCAAAGGTGGCTAACTCCAGTCAACAAGAGCCACCAACAGGCCACGTATTAGGGATATCCCTGTGTCAGTACAGGTGGCTCAGTCATTTTGGCTGAGCTGCTGATTGAGCTACCTGTGCTGAAGCAGGGATATCCTGAAAATCTGAACTGTTGGTGGCCCTTGAGGACTGGCATTGGCCACCCCTGTGCCAGGGAGAAGGAAAAGCCCTGTGGTTAAGTTACTGGACTGGGATGTGGGAAATCCAAGTTAAAGTCCCCGGGTCAGCTTCCTTATCTACCCGATTGGCACCAAAACACGTCATTATAAACCTTTCAGGGCTGGGAAGAATTGCTCTTCTATGTTCTATATTCATGGTTTGAAAAAACCAAGAAGACCTTTAAATAAGATGAAAGTTTTAGAAATTACATTCTTATACTGTATAACAAGATATAGTGACACCGCTGGTGCTGCCATGTGACAATGCACAACCCATTCACTCATCACCCCCATGGTGCCTCACCGCTTAGCACTGTTTAGTGCATGTGGCCCATTATGTCTTTACTATCTGGTATTCCTTTGTTACAAATGTAACAACCGTACAAACAAACGGTAATTAGGATTTGGATATCTCGGTTTAAAATATTGGAAATAAAAGATTATTACTTCTAATATCTGCTGCTTGCTGACCATTTATTTATTTTTACACCAGAGAGAGGAAATAAACGTATTTTACCTGATGTTCCAAGGAGAGAGGGAACGGTTCCAGGCGTCATTCCCCAGCACCTGATCCTGCCCACGGATATTCAGGCTGACTTTCATTATTTGGGGAAACCTCATGTCCTTCGGGAACGGGCACTTTCTGTTGAGATGTTGCAACTCCAAACCATGGACAGAGACTCCCAGGATAAGTAACAGCAGCGTAAAGGGAAACTGAGAGAGGGAAAACAATAGAGATCTTAGCTGTTTCTCCCTGGTTGTTGTTGTGTCTACAGGTGTGAAGTCAAAAGACTACTGTATCTTGTCTTATCACAACTACTTATATATATATAGTATATATATATAGTCTTATCACAACTACTTATATATATATAAAGTCAGGAAACATTCCGATTTAAACTATTTCATTTTGATTGTCATGGTTTAATATTTTGCATTTGAATTAATACATTATGATTGTTTGCTCTTCTAATGAAAGTTACAGAAATATTGCATTCTATGTGGATATACATCCACATAGAATGCAATATTTCTGTAACTTTCATTAGAAGAGCAAACAATCATAATGTATTAATTCAAATGCAAAATATTAAACCATGACAATCAAAATGAAATAGTTTAAATCGGAATGTTTCCTGACTTTCGCATTGATTTATTTGATGTTGATGCAATGCTTTGCCTTTCCTTCTGTGAGAAAGCATTACACATTCAGTCCTAGAGACGCCTGTAAATGTCTGTGCATACAGCGAGTAGCAGGCACAGATAGCAGAGAAGATGAATGGATTGCTTACCACAGATGGTCTTCTCAGGACTTCCATTGTAATTTGCCTTCTGCTCCTCTATGTGAATGTAAGGACTGCAGGTGAGTATTCTGAGTTGTACATGTCCATACACCAACATTTTATAGGGACTTCAGCGTGTGCTGGGGTTTTCCAAGGTCTGTAACAATGTGTGGTCACATTACAGAGAGTGGGTTTCCTCTGTGGGTTTTTTGTTCTTCTTCTTTTATCTCTTTATTAAAGATGTCACAGCACATACTGTACCTGGGAGGAGTGAATATGAGGTTATAAATCATACATTTTCCTCTTCTGGAATCTACAAGCGATAGATTAACCAAGCAAGTCAGATATTACTGGCATTGGAAGTTGGTCAAGAATTTGCATACTGTATGGCTATGCAATAACCCATAAAGGAATTAGGCCGCGTGTTTGTAAGATGTTTCTGGATATTACATTACAAGTTTTATTACTTTCATGTTACTGTATTTATTTATCTGTAAGAAACATTTATGCCAATAGCAGTAATGATGACAATGTTGGTTAACATTCTTTAATCCAAGTATACAGGCATACCCCGCAATGGGACCGGAGCATGTATGTAAAGCGAAAATGTACTTAAAGTGAAGCACTACCTTTTCCCCACTTATCGATGCATGTACTGTACTGCAATCATCATATACGTGCATAACTGATGTAAATAACGCATTTGTAACAGGCTCTATAGTCTCCCCGCTTGCGCACAGCTTCGGTACAGGTAGGGAGCCGGTATTGCTGTTCAGGTTGGGCTGACAGGCGCATGCGTGAGCTGCCGTTTGCCTAATGGGCGATATGTCCTTACTCGCGAGTGTACTTAAAGTGAGTGTCCTTAAACCGGGGTATGCCTGTACAGTTCTATACTGAAAGAGCATGCACAATAAAGACATTTTACTATCATTTGCCAATGGTCAAGAAAATGTCTATTAATACACTGTACTATTTTATTATGTATTTTCAGAGAAGGAGAAAGGCTTTATATTGTAAAGACTTTCCCCAGCAAGAAGCACATTAACGGTGCACACCTAGGCTGTTAAAACTTAACATTTATTGTGCTTTGATTAAAATAATGGTACACATATACATTAAACCTTATATCCAAAATTAAACAGTGTGTATCGTGTTATTTAAAAGACTCAATTAATGAGGAGTGCAGATATAAGACTCTGTTTGTTAATCCATACCCATCACTATTGTGTAATCATAGGATACTTATATATACTTTATATATATACTGTACTAATCCTATGGTGATGGATAGGTGTATGCTCTTGTGTGCAGTTATGATGGCAATGCTGACATCAATGCTTGAACAACCACATTCACGTTGTCCCTAAACACAGATGAGTGTATGCAGTGTGCTGTGAGTGTATGCAGTGTGCTGTGAGTGTATGCTGTGAGTGTGTGCAGTGTGCTGTGAGTGTGTGTGTGCAGTGTGCAATGTGCTGTGAGTGTATGCAGTGTGATGTGAGTGTATGCAGTGTGCTGTAAGTGTATGCAGTGTGCTGTGAGTGTATTCTGTGAGTTTGTGCAGTGTGCTGTGAATGTATACAGTGTGTGCTGTGAGTGTACGCAGTGTGCTGTGAGTGTATGCAGTGTGGTGTGAGTGTAAAGTGGCGACACTGTTTATTCTCATGCGGCTAGAGCCGCAAGACGGGAGGTTTCCCGGCTTTCTCGTTTTTTCCCCTCGGCGTGCCGCGCGTCATCGATGCGTGGTCACGCTTCATCGGGAGCGTGCGCGCATGGCGCGCGTGCCCAGGGCTCCCCGAGGGAGCCCTGGGTTCCTCTAATGTGGGGGATGTTTTAAAGACTGCCCATTTATCTTCTACATTTTTCCCTGCAAAAACATCATCCCATTGTATTACTAGTAGATTAGACCTCAGTTTATTAAAATCTGCCTTTCTATAGTTTAAAGTCTTTGTTGAACCCAAGTAATCTGTTTTTTGATAATTCATTTCAAATGAGACCATGTTGTGATCACTGTTACCCAAATGTTCCAGGACATGAATATTTGTTATTACTTCTACATTGTTTGATAAGACCAAATCCAGAACTGCCTGGTTGGTTCCTCAATAATTTGGGTCATACTGTATAATTATCTTTAAGCACCCCCAAAAACCTGTTTCCTTTTGTTGTAACACTAATCTCATTGCCCCAGTCTATGTCTGGATAATTAAAATCCCCCATTATGCAAACATGACCCAGTTTTGATGCCTTCTCCATTTGCAAAAGTATTTTAGCTTCCTCAATCTCACAGATATTTGGTGGTTTATAGCATATTCCCACACACATTTTGTTTATACTTTTACCTCCACTGCTAATTTCAATCCACAAAGTCTCTACATTTTCATAATTCCCTTCATAGACATCATCCCTTATAATAGGTTTTAGATCCGGTTTAACATATAAACATACTCCACCTCCCCTTCTATTTGTTTGATCCTTCCGAAAAAGAGAATAACCCTCTAAATTAATTGTCCAGTCATGCGTTTCATCCCACCATGTTTCAGTAATGCCTATGATATCATACTGCTCCCTTGCAGCTATTAATTCGAGCTCCCCCATTTTATCTGTCAGGCTTCTTGCATTAGCAAGCATGCATTTAACTTTTTTTTCAGACTGTACTATTATCTTATCTGCTCCTTCCTTTCTGCTCCTACTTGGTTTAGTCTTTAGAAGTTTTCTAGGATTATCTGTATTTACTATGGGTGTCTCACTGCTTGTCAAACTTTCACTTGCCCTCATTCTACCTCCATACCACCTTGTATCCTCATCTATTCCATTTAGTTCATTATCTGTTTCATTCCCCTCCTCCCTCCATCCTAGTTTAAAATCTCCTCCAACCTTTTTAGCATTCTCTCCCCTAGCACAGAGGGCTACGCAGAGCTACTGGAAAATAACGTGGAGCTACAGAAGAATGTGCTCACGATGTACTCTTTGGCCAGGACAGAATTGGACGATCTCAAGACTAAGCTAGATACTGCAAACGCTACTATTACCGCCATGGATGAAAATCTTAGCCAATCTGATAAAATGATGGCTAAGCTGAAGCGGAAGTATGAGGAGGCACTGTAGGAGATTACAGTCTTCCAGCAAAATGTTCACAATCTTCGCGCAGCACTAGATGCCTCACAGCATGAGATCAACTGCGGCCACACAAAACTGGAAGTCTCCAGAAAGGAACTAAACAGTCTCGCTGAGGAGCTGGACAATTCTAAAGAAACTATTGTCAATCTTAATACAGATCTCAAAGTCTCTCAGAAGGAGCTTCAGACCCTCAACCTAGAGAAGGAAATCTCACGCCAGGAGACTGTCATTCTCAAAGCAGATGTGCGTAAATGGAAGGAGGACTACATGGAGGCCCTAAAAATTACAGAGACTGCAAAGAGAGAAAATTTAAGACTGAAAGAAAAGAATTTTTATTTGACAGACCACATCAAGGAAAAAAATGAAAAGCTGCACGAGCTTAAAGAAATAAATAAACTTTTGGAAGAGGAAAAGTTTGAAGCAGAGCACCGACTGCAGAACCAACTGCAAGGTCTGCGTACGCACCTCCAGAATGCAGAGGAGAAGCAGTAAACTCTGCAGGAAGACAATCTGCAGGCTGAAAAAGAAATAAAAGTGCTGCAGGAATGTCTGATTACCCAGTATGTCCCCGCAAAGCGACATGAGAAACTGAAGGCTACCCTGAGCATCACCAAAGCATCGCTAGAGGCCAAGCTTAGAACCCAGGTGACTCGGCACAAGACGGAGCACAAGAAGGTCCAGAAACTGAAACAAGTAACTGTGGCCCGAACAAAGAAATTCACAGTGCTTCACAATACAATGAAAATGTGAACGCAAGCTCAGAGAAAGCAAAGTGCGCAGATAAATTCCCTGAGAAGAGACTTGCAAGACGCACTCAAAAAACAGGGATCTCTCGCGGATGAGATTACAGTACTACAAGGACAAGTATTGACCCTGACCAAGCATCAGTATCCCACAGCCACAAAAACCCAAAGGAAAAAGGGTACAGTGAGAGCTGGGAGCACCGCTCGCCTAAAAAACAAGGTTGCAAAGTCTGAACCACCTAAACAAGCACTAGCTAAACCTTCAGCCAACGAACAGGCAACAAAAAAAGGTATACGTGCAGAATCAAAACCAGAAGAATCCTTATCTGATGAAGCTGAAAAGATGGGACATTCTCTGGAAGTGGATGTGGAATTGCAACTCAATCCCAAAGAAGCTGAACTAGCTGATCATCCCGATCCAATCTGCTGACCCCCCGGGGGATACGGCTAGGCGCTCCGCCGAGTCCCCTGGTGCACTGTGGATCCATCGTGCAAGTCCCGGAGAAAGGGGACTGGAGTCGATTAAATCGGCTGGGTCAGCAGCAACGAGACAGTCGGGTCACCCCCCGACCGCACTGAGAAAAGACTATCGCCCCGATCGGTGACCCCTAAGTCGGGGAAGGCAGAATACTCGGATGAGGATCTCCGCGAGCTAGCGGAGGTGAAATCGAGGCCCAGGACAGAACCGGGGAGGACGACACCCCGTAGCGTGAGTAGCAGCCTGGAAAGCAGGGCGTCCCCCGCAGATCGGCGAGCCGAGAGACGGAGTCCCTCCGCCCCAGGATATGGTGACGACAGGCGAGAGACGCCTACACCCCTGCGGAATGGTAAGAGAAAGCCACTCACTTACCTTGCTCCGGTAGATGGTGTAGCAGAAACAAGGCCGTGCCAGGCCCAAGACGCACGTGCGGAAAAGATACCACTTCCGGTGGAGACGACGGCGGAGCATCCGGATGTCGTCATTGAGGAAGAGATCCCGCATGGGGGTCCCACCCAAGATGGCGGCGTTTCCGGTTCCAGAGAGGACATCATTTCCGGTGGCGACAGCGGAGCAGACGGGAAGGATGCAGCGACGCTTCGGCGATCGGGTGAAGGTCCCCGATCACCTCAAGGGCCCAAGAGCTGGATGGGTGAACCGCAGACGGATGAGGGTGAGCTATCCTCCTTGGATCAGTCCATGGACAGCCGGGAACGGGTCGTAGCCCCGTGGTGTATCCCATCTTGCCCTTACGCCCAACCCCACGCCCTAGGTAAAACCCCTGCCCCCATCACCTGTTCCAAGGGGTCCCCGCCTAGCCTGGAACTTGTGGACATACCTTTGGGGGGGGAGGAGAGACGGACTGGGGAAAGACAGCGGAGTTGCGCTACGGAGGGCATTTCTCGGGGAGGGGGAGAATTAGGTAAGGCCGCGGTAGGCCGGTGGTTGCCTCCTGCGACCAATAAAACAGAGGACAAGGCCCGGGGATCATCACGGTGGTCCGTACCACGGTCAGCACGGACATCGGGGGTATTCTCATGGGGGGATGCGGAAGAGAGTGACTCAGGGGATTCACACAGGTTCAAAGAACACCGTTGATGGGCCCCACTCTTTGAAGGTTATGCGGCCTGGATGGATCGTACGCGATTCCTTATCCGAAGGGAGGATGTAGTTGATTTTTGGTGGGCCAAGGGAGAATTCACCCCTGAACAGCGAGATAGGGAGTTGCAGGAACGGTGGTATAAGATTGAGCACAGGGAGATAGAGCCCATGGGTCCCGAGACACTGTCCGATCCTGTGGATCCTGACGAACCCCTATCATGGGTGCTACCTGGGAGGGCAGGTAAGGCTGACCTAACTAGGATCAGTAGAGCGGAACGGGCAATAATGGCTCGATATAAGTCTTCCCACAGGTTGGAGTACCCTTATGTCCCTGAACCCCTCATGGAGGAGATAGAAGAGAACAGGGAAAGGTGGCTTAGGGAAACCATCAAGATGTTCTTGGTCATTAAAGGGAATGAAGTCACTGGAAGGAGGGCAGAGGACAGAATAGATCACCTGATGCGAGTGTGGAGTATAGGGAGGAATATACACAAACACAGGGTGACCTATAGGCCCGAGAGGGGACTGCCTAGGCATTATCATGTCACGGTCCTGGACATGGGTGGTAGAGAGGTTAGAAAACCTTACCCAAGTCACTATTATTAGGGTGTACTAAGGCATTTTGCGGGCTCGTGACTGCTGGTCGGGGCGGGCTTGGCGAAATGCCACTGTGGTCATTTTTCTTTTGTATAATGTACAATCTGTGATGTTAACAATTATGTGTTATGTGTTACAGTGCTTCCTGGACGAAGGTATTTAAATTTAGGTCCCAGCGAGGACGATGGGGTTCACCAGGGGGAGAATGTAGCGGTCATGTAAAATGGCTACAGTCATCTCTCCTGCTGACAGTAAGGCCTGGTAAGTTGTGGGCATGCCAGCAGTAATCATGTAGGTTTGCCCTCACACCCTGGTGAGGTGCCCTGTGTATGGATGGGAGTGGTCACATGCTCTGACTCCATGGTTAGTGATGTCAGAGGTGTGTCAGCTTCCAGAGTGTACATAAGGCACAGCACTGTGTCTAAAAGTTAGTTCTGAAGAGTTCTGAGTAGTTCTGAGTCCTGCCAGAGTCCTAGTTCTGGGAAGAGTTCTGAAGAGTTCGAGATAGTTATGTTATAGTAGCTGAATAGGAAGACTGTGTCCAGGGACCTGGCACAGGGTAAAGACATCCCGGCTGGGATAGGGAATCCCTATTAAAGGAGAATTTCACCTTTCAAAGGGAAGCACTGAGGGACAATGAGTGGCTAGATACACTACTGCGAGGGGCAGCTAGCCCACCTCAACCAATAAAGATGCTCTTAATCACAAACCCTCTCGTGTACATGTGTGGAGTGAATGTACAGAGAGGAGCACCACCGAGGAGTTCCTCGCCAGGACCATCCCCAAGTGACCGAAGGGATCCTGATGAGGTGGAGGCGCTGCACTGGAACTAGGTAGGACTCAGCACACTACCTCAGCGGCCTGTCTGGACGGGTCCTCCCCACACACCATCATGCGGGAGACTCAGGAGTCCTGTAGCCAATAGGTGCACCACCAGACACTACCACACTGTAATGGGGACCGGTTAGACCACAGGGGCCAATGTGAGATTGGGTGGGTCAGGCCGAGCCAGAAAAACCGTTACATATATATATATATATAAATGTCTCTATGATTTGGGCTGGTGAATCGCTGGGCTAACCACGCAGTTAAAGAGAACTGGATCACAAGGTTATATATACTCCAGAGTGGAGCGGATTTTGTTTGCTAATTTATATGTTTGCTGTGTTTAAAGCAACAGGCACAATAAAGCCTTATTTTAATTTCACCTTAAAACAGTCTCAATTGCGTACCTCTGAACACGTCTCTTACAACTACCTTCCTGGTTAGGGTCCTAACCAGGAGAATCCTTGATGACTCTGCAACACCGCCACATGATCCCACGCCGCGCTGCACTGCTCTCTGCAGAAGTGAAGGAACACACTGACTCCACAGGGGAGGGATCCCCAGCCGGATGATCCTCCGCACACTGTCCCTGATATTGGTCAGATGCTACACTAGCACTCAGGCTGCAATAGTAATCAGGCAATGTCCTGCAGCATAATCTCTCTCAGGTTATATGAAAGGGTCCCTGCATTAAGGCCTTCCCTATAGCAAGCACTCTCAGCACCTCTAACTGGGGACTAACTGGGCCCTGGGGGTTTGACCTCTTGCCTAGTCCCTGGAGCACTGCTCCGTGGACAACCTATAAAAAGAAATAAAATAACTGCGCCAACCGTATAAAAATGGGTTCGATTTTTCAGTCCCTCATAGAGTGTAGTCCTGCTGCCAGAGTCTCGTTCAGAGGTGATTCTCCAACCTCTGTATTAGTCACTGAATGGAGAAAGGGGGGGGGATCCTCCGGCGCTGTGCTTCACTCAAATTTCCAGGACACATGCAATGTAAAACAAACAAGGGACCGCAATCAGGAAGGGTTAAATCACAGTAGGGTGCTATGGGTGAGATATGCAGTAGACACACTTACATTTAACCACTAGATTCCCTCTTCTGTGCAGTATATACTTCTTAATATAACCTCAGGAAAATGGAGAGAACAGAGAAAACATAGTATAACACTGTTTATTGAACAAAATTGATTAAAAATATAGATTGCCAACTCACAAGCGACCATTAAAAAATGGCATAGAGTGCAGAAGTTTCAGTCTCTGCCAGACTTCCTCCCAGATGGTTAGGTGTCCGCGCGGAGTCTGTCCCAGTCGATAAGATGGTGGTGCAGGGATATGGATGAAAATCGGGTGGTTCGCCCAGACTTGTGCACAGCCTGTTCTTCCTCCCGTCAGTCAGCCTCCTTGCAGTTCTTTCCACGTCCCGCGCATGCGCATGCGCATGCGCTCCGGTGGTAGTGGAGACCAAGACGGTCTTTTGGTCCTCGCGAGCCACCATACAGAGAAGCAGAATCCCATTCTGATACACACTACCACCGGAGCGCATGCTTAGAACGCGCGTGCTCAGGACACAGCCCGTCTTTTTTTTTTGTATTGTACCCACTGGAGGGCCTTTATCTTTTATATTATATGGACATAAATAGTACATTGCATTGGAAGCTACAGTATATGTATCTTAGAGTTCCTTTGTAGTGAGTAATCACAAGTGAATATATGATTGATTTTTGGGGTTTAAACATGCTTCACATCACGAGATGGACAAGGTATATGAGAAACATTTCTTAATTCAGAATCTAAGTTTCTGTAACACTATATTGCAAAGAAGGTATAAGTAACCTGATTGGTTCACATACCATGTGATTACTTCCCTTTGAGGCGACATGACAGCACCAAAAAAGGGAATAAATCCCAAGGTACAGCAACCAATCAGGTTGCTTCATGTACTATGATTCCCTCACTTTTGCCTGACAAGTCATTTGCAGGCAAAAATGAAGGAACCAAATAGTACATCAACCAATCTGATTGGTTGTGTACCATGTGACTGGTCTTCTGTGACATAACAGGCCTTACATAAGGCCCAGGACATGGTGAACTCAGCGTCGCTGAGGCGGGCTGAGCCGCGCTGAACAGATGCACAAAGCCCCTGCATCTGTAATCAGTGCGGCTATAGTTTCTCCCTCCGCATGCGTGCTGATGCGTGCGGAGGAGGAGAAACTTCCCCGAAAGCGGCAAGTTTGAAATTTGCCGCTCGGGGAAGCGGAGGAGCAGTCACGTGACCACTCCCATCCACTGGGGCTGAAGCCGGTCCGCCATTATTCACTTCAGAGCAACCAGACCAGAGAGAGGCAGCACCAAGGTGTGTGTGTGTATGTGTATGTGTGTGTGTGTGTGTGTGTCTCTGCTGCTGCTCACTGACCGATCTGTCCTGAGGTGATGCTGCCAAGCAGTACAAGCATTCATGTTACCGGAGTCACACGCTCTGGTGCTGGTGCAGGGGGGTGGGTGTGAAAAACGGGCTGGTGGTGGGGGGGGGCAAATGGAGTGAAAGGGTGGGGGGAGAAGGGGTGGGGGGAGAAGGGGTGGGGGGAGAAAGGATGCAGAAGGGAGAATGAGGGGGGGCAGAAGAGGGAGAGAGAGGGGGGCAGAAGGGACAGAGGGGGCAGAAGTCAGAGAGAGGGGGGCAGAAGGGAGAGAGAGAGGGGGGGGGCAGAAGGGAGAGAGAGGGGGCAGAAGGGAGAGAGAGGGGGGGCAGAAGGGAGAGAGAGGGGGCAGAAGGGAGAGAGATAGGGGGGGCAGAAGGGAGAGAGGGGGGGACAGAAGGGAGATAGAGGGGGGAGAAGGGAGAGAGAGGGGGAGAAGGGGGGGAGAAGGGAGAGAGAGGGGGGGAGAAGGGAGAGAGAGGGGGGGAGAAGGGAGAGAGAAGGTTGATACCCGCCTCCTAAGCGCGTTTGCTGTCTCCTCTGCCAGGACAGCAAAAAGCTCCTGGTAGAGTGAGCGGCAGCAAGCAAGAGCCAGCAGCAGCACATAAGCGCTTACTATGTCCCAGGCCTACGACGTGAAACATCTCAGAAGACCAAGGGGCAACATCCTGTCTGAGGAAAGAAGAGAAGAAAGAAGGCATCTTCAAAAGAGATGGTGACATGCATAAAAGCATTTTTTTTAATGCACAGCATTAATACAAGAGGCTGACGGGGGTTTCCGAGTGATCCCCGCGGGTGTCCGGGGGTCCTCTGGTGGTCCTTGCGGGTGTCCGGGGTTTATCGGGTGGTCCCAGCAGGTGGTCCCTGTGGGTATCCGGGGGTCCTTTGGTGGTTCCTGCAGGTGTCCGGGGGTCCTCGGGTGGTCCTCACAGGTGTCTGGTGGCCCTCGGGACGTCCCCATGGGTGGTCCCCGCAGGTGTCCGGAGGTCCTCCGGTGGTCCCTGCGGGTGTCTGGGACCCTTGGGTTGTAACCGCTATAGTAATTAAGAGGTTAACCCAGCCTCCCCTACTATCCGCCCATGAGGCCTAACCACCCTCACCAGGCAACTACCCCCACCCTCCACCCATTCATTGGTACAGTGGTACATCATGCTCATATAATATGGGCATGATTTAATACTCTACCAATAAATGGTGAAGCTAAAAAAACAGGCCCAAAATAAAATAGAAATACATTAAAAATGCCAACAAACCAATTGATTGTCACAGTGGGTACATCATGCCCATATAATATGGGCATGAAGTAACACTATGGCAGTCAATGGTCAACCTAAAAAATAAACAACCACCAACAATATCCAATGCAATCAAAACAAGCATCAAATAAACAACAATAAACAAGTAAACACCAAAAGTATCAGCAATCAAATCAGCAAATACCAAATAAACACCAGAATTAACAATTAAAACACCAAAAAAGACCAATGAATAAAAGAAAGCTCCAAATAAACACAATTATCAAAAAGCAAAAGAACCAAAATAAACCACAATTAAAAAGCAAACGGCAAAAAAAGTTACAGAAATAAACAATTGAAAACACAACAAAAAATCCCATCATTAAAAATCAAAACACAAAATAATCAGCAGAAATATTTCAAAGCAAAAAACAAAAATACATTTAAAAGAAATACAAGCAAGCATTTGCCAAAAAAATACATTGCTTGTCACTGTATATATAGACCTAAAGGGGCATACATAAATACATTGGCAATCAATGGGCAATAAAAAATTTAATTTAATTTTTTTTTTAAAAACCTGTAAAATAAAAATAACATACATTCATTGTTTTTCTTACCTTTTAGATGTATTCACCCTCCAATTGTATTGTATTGTATTGTATGTCTTTATTTATATAGCGCCATTAATGTACATAGCGCTTCACAGCAGTAATATATGTGGTAATCAAATAAATAACAGATAATATAAATAACAGATCATGGGAATAAGTGCTTTAGACATTAAGGAAGAGGAGTCCCTGCTCCGAGGAGCTTACAGTCTAATTGGTAGGTAGGGAGAACGTACAGAGACAGTAGGAGGGAGTTCTGTAAGTGCGTCTGCAGGGGGCCAAGCTTTATGTATCGTGTTCAGAATATCCACAGTGCTATTCATATGCTTCTTTAAGCAAGTGTGTCTTAAGGTGGGTCTTAAAGG